>NC_090270.1:326667657-326968074 GCF_040414725.1 Anabrus simplex
CTTTAGGCTATCTAACTTTAGTACCACTGGACGCACTCAATGTTATTTACAGCTGGAGAGGTGGGATTGACCTTTCACCCATACAACGATCCTCGCTAGATCAAAGGTTATCTTTCAGAGATGGGGACCAGGTGTTGGTTAGGGACAGCCATGGGTCAAATTATAATACTGCCCGATACAGACGTGTTCACAGTCACTCGGACTATTTCAGTACTGTTCTTAGTCACGGCGCAAGTAGCCGTCTATTGACGAGTGTGACGTTAGGTTTTGTAGACTTGGGTAAGGGTGTCGCATTTTGGGTAAGTATGTACACTATGAATAATCTCGCAATGCACCAGAGTGGAAATGGTGAGTAAAAATACCAACAAAACAAACACGATCATAGAAGAATATAACTAAGTCATGAACTTGGACACTAGTCCGACTAACGCAGTAACATAAACACCAATCTATGCAAGTGATGGCATGTCATGAAAAGGATTTTACAACTCTCCAGAAAAATCCATACATGCACAAGTACTCAGATTTCAATTTTCAAAGTGAAGGATTTCAGCAGAGCGCATAGGGAAGCATTTTACTGTGTCCATTTTTTCAGAGGAACCCGAGATAAGTACAGATAATTAAAGGACGTGGAAATGCGCGTGATAAAAATCAGGGAAAAAGAAGGAACAGTTTTTTCATAACAATAATATATTAGCACAAACACCAAGAAGGATTTTTACAAGCCAAAGAAAGTGAAAAAGATAAATAAAGAATCCAACAATATTTTAAAGATTAAATACTTCTGATTTCCAAAAAAGATATGGGACGACCATTTAACAAGACTAATTTGAATTTAAAGAAAACAGTTAGACTCGAGGCAAGATGAATTTTACAATAGTTTACATTGGTAGTATCCTACAAAATGGTAAACAGATATTACCCATTAATACGAAAATTTAAGAAAGTTTTGAAAGGCATTAGGCCACTGTACAATACCAAAGGTAGAAGAAAAGTTAAACCCGGGAAAGGAACGTGGGGAAAAAGGGAAGGACGTCAAAGAGAACAGTACCTAAGGCTGGCAACAGGGATTAGGAAAAATAGAACCTACAAACATTGATGGAATTCAAATTTTCAAACAGAAGCTAGGCGTTAGTAAAATTACAATCAGTCCTATTCTTGCGTTTGTTCACCAAGTCTATTGGAATGCAGTGGTTCATATCACAGTAATCACTTGACGTAATTGAAAGTCAAATTGTGAAAAGAGATCGTAATGTAGTTGCAAGAAAAACACCACTGTCAACAGCTCAGACTAGCAATATTATTAGCGTGAACAGTCATTTGTAGCCAGTACGGCATGATGAAATCAGGAAGTGCAGCATTAAAAAGAAAGTGAAATATGGCAAGGGAAAATAAATTTAAAGTTCGCTCACCCGTCCAGCAGTCCTTGAGCTTCAATCATGAACATTAAACACCATTTAAAAAGAAACATTGCACACGGACCAGCCGCTAGCGTAAGTAAAATAAAGTCCTCCCTCCACACAAGTCGTCGTCTTCATTCAACTCGCTGATCAAGCCCAGAGCAGGCCTTATTTATACTCCGATGGAAACGTCCAGAAAAGACGAGAGCAGACGGTACACATTGCACAGCGCGGCGGTAGGGGAAGAAAGGAGGGAGGGTAAGCAGCACGGACAGTACAAACTGGACGGGCGAAGAGAGCACACACACACAGGTTAGTAGCGGCATGTCAAGCGTAGCAGACGTAGAATCAGGTAGAATAGTTGAAAAATTTGGAGCACGTTATACGAGCACGCCTGACGGTTGAAGAGTAGTTCCTTGTTGGGCGATGGGTCCATTTTGTTAATATTTTTTGCAGTACTTTCGGGTTCACCAGGGCTCATGTCGGGGAGGGAGGCTACAGGTCTCCCATAGCCTATCGAGGTTTGCAGACTGAGTCGGATGTTGAAGTGTGTCTCAATTGTTTGAGAAGTGATTTTTACCTTCTCAACGTACTTTGGTCCATAATCTATCATTTCGCCCTTTCGCGGGCATTTCATGTATGGTATTGGCGTCCTGTATGCCTGGCCAATCAGGGTACACTCTGCGGTAAATTCTCAGAGATTGATACATTAAATTATTAATGTTATTGCAGTTCTTTTATGGCGATAAAACATTAAATAAATCAACTGTCATGGCTCCGTAATAAAAATAATTTTTTATTGATAGTGACGTTGACGGGATTACATCCTCGTAGAATTTTTTTTTGCTTTTTGCTTTACGTAGCACCGACACAGATAGGTCTTATGGCGACGGTGGGAGAGGAAAGGCCTAGGGGTTGGAAGGAAGCGGCTGTGGCCTAAATTAAGGTACAGCCCCAGCATTTGCCTGGTGTGAAAATTGGAAACCACGGAAAACCATCTTCAGGGCTGCCGACAGTGGGGTTCGAACTCACTATCTTCCGGGTGCAAGCTCACAGCTGCACGACCCTCGTAGAATCTAAGATGGCATTACTGTAATAAAGTTCGCGTGTAAATAGGAATTTCGCATAGGTTCCTGGAGTGGGCGGGAGTTTGAATATTCCTCCTTATTTAGGTTGTCCGACTTCACTAGAACAGGCCCTGAGGCCCGTGGTGGCATTCACCTTCTGTCTCAGTGCTGTAGAAATACGACACGGTGTGAGTAGAGCGCGAGTCTCCGTGTCGTTTTCCCGGTACCGCTAATTTGTCCGTGCGGATTTCTTCTACTGTCAGTTTATCTGCTTCGCCAATCCCTCAAGACTAAAGCTCCTTAACTAGGAATGCTTTTAACGTCGGGATTTACCAACACTCTCTTTTTTAAAGAGTTGAACTTCCTCATTACCGATGGAGACAGCTATCCGCCAATGCAGCTGTTGTGTGGAGTTAATATTTCATCATAGCGACCAAACTGTGGGCCATGAAGCTACGTGTCAGCATAAAATTATGCTATTCCTCTGATATCTAAAATTATGACACGAAGCCTCGGCCGTCTGGGCAAAGTACGAATCTAGTAATCTACTTATTTCTACTCTATAAAACAAATTATTTAACAAAGAAAATAACGGTCATAGTAAAAATCATATCATACAATTAAACTCGTGGATTTATGTCATGTATGTAACACACACAGAAAACTCTCTCTAAAATTCAAACAGCTGCTACATGTCACCACAAATTACACACTTGTGATACCAACACACATCACAAATCTAACCGAAGTCATCTATTCTATTATCAAAATGAGCAGGATGTCACGAATCGACCAAATATGACCGTAGGTCATCTAGATATACTTCAACACTGGAACTGCCATATAATCCACAAATAAAACAGTCATGACACACGCATTCTAAACTTGAATATCTAGGATATGCCATCCCTGCCAACGTTGTTATCATGAATATTGTAGCACATCACAAACATCAGTCATTTCACCCGTAAAGTAACATGCAAACATCACTTAATATTAAAATAATTTAGGCCACTACGGTGGGAATCATTTGCTAAGACAATGAGGCATGCATGAACAATTTTTATGGGCGTGGATGATGTTAACAACGATAGTATTGGCCTGGACATCACTATTCAAGACATTCCTGGGCAGTACAACAGCTATATGTCTCAATACGTCCGAACAATCCTTCGACGAAACAGCTCATTTATCAATGGAAACTTCATACTTGTACTGTAGCAGTATGCTTACCTTCGTTGTTTCCGCGGCATATACTCTGCTACTCCCTGCATCTTACCTCCGAACATGTGTACTGTCAAGTTCACACTACCGGTTGTCAGCAACATTGGCCGCTTGAGAACGTCACTCAGAACTTTCCTCGCCCGTCGAGTATTATATGCCGTGTGGAACTTCCTACTCTCATCTCCCTCTGACTGCTATTAAGCTTGCTATATGCTGATATTTGCCGAGGTCGTCAATTGCATGTGTGCCGGGGTCGAGGGAATGTCACTCTGTTTTATATTTTGGAGCTGGACTCCACAAAACTGTTTCACCAGGTGCCGTAATGAGTTAAGAGATAAGAAATTAACTTTTTTCTCAGTACATGAATCACTTTTCAGGCATGGCCTTGTTAAAATACTTGAACTTTAAATTCTCTTTTCGAAGCAGCACTTTCACGAAAGGAACCACCAATACATAGCCTTAGCAATTTGTTCGCGATAATTTTTAAAGGAACTCAAACTTCTATATTCGTTCCATTATGATAGGTCGACTGTTTGACCAGGAAACCCCTTTATAAAATTTCTGCCTGAATAAGATTGTGTACCTTAAATTCTTGTGGACTATGTTTTTAGTCTAGTTTTTTCATATTTGATTGTATAGCTACAACTTGATTCCCTTTGAATTTCGTGTAATGTACTTTAAGTTTGTAAATTTTACTAGGATACCTTGTCGTTACTTCCTCCACTTATGTATAGCTTGTATTCGATTGTGCGTTTGCCTTATGCTGGTCTTATCTTCCCGTAATAAACGTATTTATTACTACTCGACTGGTCGGAGGGAAGAAGGACTTTGGAAACACAAAATTTTACGTTTCTGTTTGTTAAATATTATAGGATCCCTCTTGTCATTTATCCTCCTAAGGGGTTTTAGTAAGAAGTTGTTCCTCATTCCTATAGGCCTTGTAATCATAAAAAAATAACTTCGGTATATCATTATGAAGAATGTTGTACCTTTTACTATTTGAGATTAATCGTGGACGAGTCCACTTGGTTAAATTGTTTATTTTGTACCTTATCTTGTAAAAGCGATTGTTATCGTGACTCCGGGTTACTAATTTTATAGTGGAACATTAATAAACATTCACTCTCATGAACTGTCATACTGATCACAAATCATATAATTGGAATTTAACTTTGAAGGCGCATGCAAAATTTCACCTCACGAGTCCGACATCCCCCCTGACAACTATTGGTAATTATTTATACTGGATTGTGTGATGAAATACACTGAACAATTGACATTACATATTACAACGTTGGCCCTCTCACGCATGGTAACGAACTAAGGACTCTTAATAGAAAAGTAAACAAAATAATCTTCAACATGATATTATCAACACCACGAAGAAACATACATTACTATACACAGACAATACAACTGGAATACACAAATCAAAAGCCTTCATCAGATATTCAAATGGATATACCCCAGATATGCAAAGATACGACGAGTTACTTTCACGTTACCTATCTTCTGGCTTCAGGTCAAAGCAACCACACATAAAAACAAACATTAGTTAATATCATTCCCTCAATGACTCTATTTCCTTAATGTTCAGTTCGTAAAGAAAGGTATTTTAACTTATATCTACGGGTAATGCATTGAAACACAATGTCGAAGTAAACCAACTGTGTGTTTCTATAAGTGACAGTAACGCAAATTAATCTGAATGTGATGGCTTTATTTACAACAACTATCTCATGTTGTTATGAATATGAGTTTTCCATGTAAATAAACATGCATTACATGATCTACAATGAAATTTGCTCATCCTACCGTAATCTGGAAATGGAAATGAGAACTGGATGGTCCTATCCTGTTACCCTCCCATGATGTCACAGTCCAAGGAAACAGTTATATGTGGTCCTGGGTTCGGCATCCTAAGTTCTTCCATTAGAACGATGGCTGGTCCATTCTCCAGTTTAGTTTCCAATCTTCTATATTCACCAATATCTACGAACCACTCCAGTCACTAAACAGCACAAACTATTTGAATGAATTAGTTTCACTTTATCATGAAGAAAGGAAGATTATGCAAAAGTGAAGAATAGGGCACAAGATCTAGAGATATGAAGATCACAGCCATCATTGGACCTTCCGGATGGCAGAACAACCTATGTGATGATGATGATGATATCATCGTCACTTTACTCAGTCCCACATATCCACATTACTGTCCATCTCTACCACACAGCGCTAACATTATTTATGAGTTCTGTTTATTCTGTTTACTAAATTTACAGTCGCCAGTCCAAGTTCATACAACTGTTACGAATGTCCGAGTGTTTGACACGACAAATAAATCCTGGTTATGGTTTTTTTGCACAAAGAAATGCATTATTTACATTAAATGAGAATTTTGTTCATTTACACGAAGTATAAGTTCGTTTAGTAATTTAATTTAGACTGTCAGTAAAATTTCCGCACTTGCGAAGTTCACCTTTTCACTAGGCATCGAGCTTTTAATTCAATCTTGTACACAATGCCTAAGGTAATGCATCTGTGAAAATCCTAAAATCTACAATTCTCATACTTTCACCTTAGAATTTTGATAATTTTATGTCAGTATCAATGCAGTACAAAAAACCAAGTTTCATTTTTTATCAATAACAGTTTTTGAAACATTCAGAAATTTATCAAAATTTTTAAAACTTTTCGACGTATTTATAAAATTCTCCTCAGGCCAGAGGGCTCAACGGATCTGGTTAAAAAAATTATCTCAGTTTTAAAATACTAATATGAAAGAAGTCTTGTGTGTGTTGTGACAAATTTTAATCACACTAAAATAAAAGTGTATTTCACGTAGGCATGACTCTATTTTTATACTTTATGAACATCATGATGAAAAAACTATTACTCTTGAAATACTGCATAAATTATAAAATTTGCACAGTAATTTGTTATTCTGTTATATCTGAATATCCTAAGAGTTTCAAGTGTATTAGTTTAAAACTGTGGCATGAAAACCATTTTGAATCTCGAAAAGTGCTGGAAATCTTTTTGAGAAAAATGAGATTGAAATTTTAGAGGTGAACAATAATCCAGTACCTGAATGTAGTTGAGCTAAAATTCCCCAGCACCATATTTTTCACCCTCTGCTTCCTTCGTTCTGGTCTCACCAGCAGTATTTGAGAGTTTTAGTTTGCTTTGGGCTGTTTTTAACTCTTGTCGTCCAGGCACTCCTCTGTGGTCAAGTCTGCGCTTGTCCCTCATTATTCTAATTATCTGTCCTGAGCTGCAAACTTAACACCACTAACACTAGCTTTCAGTTTCTCACTTGTTTAACAACCCATGTTGAATTCAGCAATATCTGGCGTTACAGTAATATCTAGCTTTTTTCTTTCACACAAGCACTTCCTTCGGGAATTTAGCCCAAATTATATCATTCAATGATTAATTGGCATTCCGTGTTTTACCTGCCGTGCAGCGCTCTCAAACGTAAATCGAAGCAAGTCTTTGATACACAGGTATTTTGTTACATGCTACCTGCGGAGATAGTATCTTCATGTTGCTACTGTCATGTTTTGGTGAATATATGAAAAACAATATTAAAGATATTTAAGAGAATAGTGACAATATAAGGTAACGCTCACTTGCGCAGAGTAATTTATATGACCGCTAAGGACATTAAATGGCTGATATTTAAATAAAACAAAGCGCAAAAGGAAATTACAAGGTCTGAACATAGTAAAAACGTAAAAGGGCAAAACTGGAGTTTTCCAACATTTTCACCACATTTCAACAATACATTGCTTGTTTAAATATGTTTAGTAATTTAATTTCGACTGTCAGTAAAATTTCCGCACATGCGAAGTTCACCTGGTCACTAGCTATCGAGCTTGTATTTCAACCATGTACAGAATACCTAACACAGATAGCTCGTACAACTCACCGTCTACGCGGTTTGACATACCAAGTTTGACTGTACGCAAATCTTCCACGACACGCGTGTACAGTGTTATAATATGCGAAGATTCAAGTAAAATAAATACTGTCCATAACTCAATGATACACAATGACCATCGTCATAGACAAACCTCATGACAAACTTCATCAACATTGACGTCACCTAGCACCGAATAGACTCGACTGAACTGAAAGGAAATACACTGACTGACAGAGCAAATGCAACACCAAGAAGGAGTGGTCAGAACTTTATGCCAATTGCAGGGTAGACTGACGTCACTGAGGTATGCTCATGATGTGAAATGCGCCGCTGTGCTGCGCACGTAGCGAACGATAAATGGGACACGGCGTTGGCGAATGGCCCACTTCGTACCGTGATTTCTCAGCCGACAGTCATTGTAGAACGTGTTGTCGTGTGCCACAGGACACGCGTATAGCAAAGAATGCCAGGCCGCCGTCAACGGAGGCATTTCCAGCAGACAGACGACTTTACGAGGGGTATGGTGATTGGGCTGAGAAGGGCAGGTTGGTCGCTTCGTCAAATCGCAGCCGATACCCATAGGGATGTGTCCACGGTGCAGCGCCTGTGGCGAAGATGGTTGGCGCAGGGACATGTGGCACGTGCGAGGGGTCCAGGCGCAGCCCGAGTGACGTCAGCACTCGAGGATCGGCGCATCCGCCGCCAAGCGGTGGCAGCCCCGCATGCCACGCCAGGTCAACCGCCATTCTTCAGCATGTGCAAGACACCCTGGCTGTTCCAATATCGACCAGAACAATTTCCCGTCGATTGGTTGAAGGAGGCCTGCACTCCCGGCGTCCGCTCAGAAGACTACCATTGACTCCACAGCATAGACGTGCACGCCTGGTATGGTGCCGGGCTAGAGCGACTTGGATGAGGGAATGGTGGAACGTCGTGTTCTCCGATGAGTCACGCTTCTGTTCTGTCAGTGATAGTCACCGCAGACGAGTGTGGCGTCGGCGTGGAGAAAGGTCAAATCCGGCAGTAACTGTGGAGCGCCCTACCGCTAGACAACGCGGCATCATGGTTTGGGGCGCTCTTGCGTATGATTCCACGTCACCTCTAGTGCGTATTCAAGGCACGTTAAATGCCCACCGCTACGTGCAGCATGTGCTGCGGCCGGTGGCACTCCCGTACCTTCAGGGGCTGCCCAATGCTCTGTTTCAGCAGGATAATGCCCGCCCACACACTGCTCGCATCTCCCAACAGGCTCTACGAGGTGTACAGATGCTTCCGTGGCCAGCGTACTCTCCGGATCTCTCACCAATCGAACACGTGTGGGATCTCATTGGACGCCGTTTGCAAACTCTGCCCCAGCCTCGTACGGACGACCAACTGTGGCAAATGGTTGACAGAGAATGGAGAACCATCCCTCAGGACATCATCCGCACTCTTATTGACTCTGTACCTCGACGTGTTTCTGCGTGCATCGCCGCTCGCGGTGGTCCTACATCCTACTGAGTCGATGCCGTGCGCATTGTATAACCTGCATATCGGTTTGAAATAAACATCAATTATTCGTGCGTGCCGTCTCTGTTTTTCCCCCAACTTTCATCCCTTTCGAACCACTCCTTCTTGGTGTTGCATTTGCTCTGTCAGTCAGTGTATAAACAGACACACAGACCATGAACATTGTCCATATTTTCCTTTATTTACTTTATATGACACATCTGATAGACTCTATACCTAATTCGGCGGCGTGAAAAATGATGTCGCTGAAATCCAAACATTTCCTGGGACTGCCGTAATTCAAGCCTCACATACTGTACCTTCATATGTCACTGTTCTGGTAATGTTTCTTCTTATGTGCTTGGATACTGTGCATTTGTTGGGTCCTTAATTTGCCTTTCCCTTGTTTATGGCGGCTGTCTTATTTTGGCACGCAAGTGCACCTTTTCACTAATTGTCTCCGCCTCATTGCCAGCGTGTCGTCGATTCTGATTTAACCTAACTTTCTAGTACAAAAGGGTTTAGTCTGAAGGATTTTGTCGTGGCAGTTCTTCGCTAGTCTGAGCAAGAGGCAATTGCTTGCATACAGAATAAGCAGAGCTACGGGCTCTGTTGTGAAAGGTTAGTTGAATGTTAGCGGTGAAACTGAGTATGTCGTAGTTCGAGTAACAGGTAAATTTCAAGTTCTGCCAAAAATTAGGCAAATCTGCTAGTGAAACGCTTGAGATAGTCAAGCCGAAATCGCCCGGATCACCACGACGGGAAAAAGATGCGAAAATACAGGTCAAGACTGTGTGATTCTTGAACTGTTAGCGCCAGTCAGCAGACATTATTAACTGTAGGACGTACATAGGTATACATTGTGTTGTCTACACTGTAAGCGCTCGTCCAATAAGTTATTGACTGTAGTACACGAGTGTACGTCGTGTTGCCTGCACTGTAGGCGTCAGTCCTCGAAATTTTTGGCTGTAGTAATATATTTTGACTTATGATCAATTTTTGACTAGATACAATGTGAACATGGCTAATGATGTATGGTCTCAGTATACATACTTCCTTGTTGTTTCGGTATCATGTGCTTCATTTGTTGTAATGTCTCTTTTGTCGTTTATAACACACATCGCATTATTTCTCTATTCTAGTACAATAAGTCATTCACACTAGAAAAAAGTAACCACACATACAGGGTCTCTCACATAAACTCACACCGTGCGCACGGTATTTGTACTCTGCGCTACAGCAGCTGCCTCAGCCCAACTTACGTCGCGCGCGGCCGCCCTGCTTTAGCGTGTATATAATCTTAAATGAAACCTCACCTTATAAAATATGCTGGAAGTGCCATCTTTCATAACGAGGGACTTCATAAACACCATTAGAATTTTCTGCACACCAATAGCAAGAGTTATGACTATTCACACCACCATTAAGATCAAACCAAGCCTCATCGGAAAATAACACAAGCTGTGGGTCGGATACACGACCATTCAGTGATGCAAGATACCACTCACAGTAACAGCTTTGTAGCTCTATGTGCAAAAGAAATGGAAACCCCTACTTGCTGGGCTAATTTTGTCAATAATTTATTTGGTGACCGTTCAAGATTCGCACCAATGTTATTTAGCTTTTCCTCTATTAAAACTGTTCGTGAGCGCGCATGTTTCTTATCGAGCACTGAGGCAGTATTTTCAAATTTATTGATAAATACGTGAATCTGTGCTCATGACAATTCACCAGAAAATTGCTGAGCAAGTGCATCGCGCCTCCGTCGAGCTGACTCATAATTAAAATAACCTTCACATACGAAAATACGGTTTTGAAATGTTAACTGTCTCACGACGTTAACAGATGAGATTCAGACTCGCTACTGATGCTAGGTCGAACACGTTCACGCTCCTTGCAAAGTCAAGAACTACGCGCGCACCCTCCCTTAGAGCTGCTTAGATCTCGGAGAGAAGAAACGTTGCTGGACGGTCTGGTTTTATACGAGAGACCCCATATAGCATGCCATAAGCAATAAGGCATTGATTTAAAATTCGCCACGCTGTGTTCTGCGCTAACAAACAGATTCTACTCACATGAGGTACCTGGGGAGTAGCGTGGAGTGTCATCTCTCGCCATGAGACCGGTGTCGATGCGGCATGGCATGGACTCCAAAAGACACCGGAAACGTAGGGGAGCCGTATTCATTCATGTTCACTGCTCAGTCTCCCATAATCTACGAAGATTTGATGCAACAGGCTCCAGCGCACGTACACCCCTCTCAACATAATCCACGAAGTCCTCAATGGAGTTGAGATCGGAGCTCCTCACGGTCCTTGCAAGCGCCTTCACACCCACGGAATGCTCATCAAACTGGTCAGCCACAATAAGGGAGCGATGGACTGAAGCATTGTCCTCCTGCAACTACAGGTTTCCTTCTTTGTGCTGGAGGCGATATAAGGGGTGAAGATTATCAACCGGCAGATTCCTATAACGTTCACTGTAAGGGACATTTCCAGATGTACCAAGGGTCTCATTTCTTCCCTTGTGAGCAGCCTCCATACAAGCATTTCACTACAACTAGTCTGAACCGTTCTTTGTTGGCAACAGGGATCCATTGCATCATGTGATTGATGGTGCACTCGTACCCAGCCATCGGTGTACCAACAGGAACCTAGATTCATCTGTCCAGGCGACCTTTAGACATGAGCATATCTTATGTCTGGGTGTTATTCGAAATTTTACGAGTAAATTGACGTCAAATTTGTCGTTACCGTAGGCCTTGGTTGTCAGGAGGATTGGGATAAGATAGACATCCCACCTCTGCGAAAACGTCTGCTGTAATGGAAGTTACGTTATATGGCTCTAGCTTGAAATGCTGGTGATGGCCTTCCTATTGAGCATGATCGCTGGTGGAGAAATGGCAATTTCTTAACCTTTCAAATACTCTCCCCAGAGATCCCGAACAATCTTCTGTAATTCGTCTTCCCTTCACACGGATGTAATATACAGAGGGAGGGAGGTTCAGATAATGAACCTCCATTGCAGCAGCACTAGATATTTCTCTACCAACCAAAAACACGCGGTCTGACACTTTCTTCTGCAAGCGCCAAGTAGATTCGTGCATACTCACTCGCTGAAATTCTCGTCATTATGAGATATATCACGAATTGAAGAACTGCTAATATTGTAGTGAGGAATGCCCCCGTTTTAGTACAAAAAATTCCTAAAATTTTGCACATTTACAATCGACACAGATCGCTTCAGAAGTCTTGTAACTCATTCCTCGAATGCGAGATGAAAAGACTCTAAATTTACCGTCTCTGCGGATTCGATGTGAATGCCCCAACCGAAAGAAAAGTCTAACTCCATGGGGAGCAATAGTTTTCTCTTTCGACCGTTAGCGTTGCAAGAATATAATCGGAGCACTTTGGAAAAGTTCGGAGAGTTTGTCGCCGCGTAGCGCAGTAGGAAGTTGAAAGCACGGTAGCTAAGGTTGAATGTAATCTTCGCAGTTCGAGCACAAGATGACACATAACCACGATAATTAGGTTAAGCTTCAATCATGCTTGTATTCATGAACATATATTTAGAATAAAAGTGATCGAATCGAATGTCTGTGAATGTGGTAAACTAGTCCGTACAACAAACCTTATTTTTTTCCAGTGTGAGAAATGATGAAGTGAGAGCAGCTTGTAAACGTAAAAAGAAGGCTTATAAGAAATGGCTCCAAACAAGGGCCGAGGCAGATAGGGAGTTGTATGTAGATGAAAGAAACAGAGTGAAACAAATAATTGTTGGATCCAAAAAGAAGTCATGGGAAGATTTTGGTAACAACCTGGAAAGGCTAAGTCAAGCAGCAGGGAAACCTTTCTGGACAGTAATAAAGAATCTTAGGAAGGGAGGGAAATAGGAAATGAACAGTGTTTTGAGTAATTCAGGTGAACTCATAATAGATCCCAGGGAATCACTGGAGAGGTGGAGGGAATATTTTGAACATCTTCTCAATGTAAAAGGAAATCATCCTGGTGGTGTTGTGAACAGCGAAGCTCAAGGGGAGGAGGAAAATGATCTTGGTGAAATTATGCTTGAGGAAGTGGAAAGGATGGTAAATAAACTCCATTGCCATAAAGCAGCAGGAATAGATGAAATTAGACCTGAAATGGTGAAGTATAGTGGGAAGGCAGGGATGAAATGGCTTCATAGAGTAGTAAAATTAGCGTGGAGTGTTGGTAAGTTACCTTCAGATTGGGCAAAAGCAGTAATTGCCCCTATCTATAAGCAAGGGAACAGGAAGGATTGCAACAACTATCGAGGTATCTCACTGATTAGTATTCCAGGCAAAGTATTCACTGGCATCTTGGAAGGGAGGGTGCGATCAGTCGTTGAAAGGAAGTTGGATGAAAACCAGTGTGGTTTCAGACCACAGAGAGGCAGTCAGGATTAGATTTTCAGTATGCGCCAGGTAAATGAAAAATGCTACGAGAGCAATAGGCAGTTGTGTTTATGTTTCGTAGATCTAGAGAAAGTACATGACAGGGTACTGAGGGAAAAGATGTTCGCCATACTGGGGGACTATGGAATTAAAGGCAGATTATTAAAAGCAATCAAAGGCATTTATGTTGACAATTGGGCTTCAGTGAGAATTGATGGCAGAATGAGTTCTTGGTTCAGGGTACTTACAGGGGTTAGACAAGGCTGTAATCTTTCACCTTTGCTGTTTGTAGTTTACATGGATCATCTGCTGAAAGGTATAAAATGGCAGGGAGGGATTCAATTAGGTGGAAATGTAGTAAGCAGTCTGGCCTATGCTGACGACTTGGTCTTAATGGCAGATTGTGCCGAAAGCCTACAGTCTAATATCGTGGAACTTGAAAATAGGTGCAATGAGTATGGTATGAAAATTAGCCTCTCGAAGACTAAATTGATGTCAGTAGGTAAGAAATTCAACAGAATTGAATGTCAGATTGGTGATACAAAGCTAGAACTGGTCGATAATTTCAAGTATTTAGGTTGTGTGTTCTCCCAGGATGGTAATATAGTAAGTGAGATTGAATCAAGGTACCGTAAAGCTAATGCAGTGAGCTCGCAGCTGCGATCGACTGTATTCTGTAAGAAGGAAGTCAGCTCCGAGACGAAACTATCTCTACATCGGTCTGTTTTCAGACCAACTTTGCTTTACGGGTGCAAAAGCTGGGTGGACTCAGGATATCTTATTCATAAGTTAGAAGTAACAGACATGAAAGTAGCAAGAATGATTGCTGGTACAAACAGGTGGAAACAATGGCAGGAGGGCACTCGGAATGAAGAAATAAAGGCTAATTTAAGAATGAACTCGATGGATGAAGCTGTACGCATAAACCGGCTTCGGTGGTGGGGTCATGTGAGGCGAATGGAGGAGGATAGATTACCTAGGAGAATAATGGACTCTGCTATGGAGGGTAAGAGAAGTAGAGGTAGCCCAAGACGACGATGGTTAGACTCGGTTTCTAACGATTTAAAGATAAGAGGTATAGAACTAAATGAGGCCACAACACTAGTTGCAAATCGAGGATTGTGGCGACGTTTAGTAAATTCACAGAGGCTTGCAGACTGAACGCTGAAAGGCATAACAGTCTATAATGATAATATATATATGTGTATGTATGTATGAGAAATTCAATCATCAACGGAACAAATTTATTCAGAAATTGGTGAAATTGGGTTTTCCAATGCCATTGAATGTATCTTTCTTGTTATATAATCCTACAGTTCAACTGGCAAAGTCAAAGGTTCATTTCCTTCAGGAAAGCAAACTAACAGTGTAACTCTAGTAATTTAACTTCCAACCTCCTTTATATGTGATTCGGGCTTGTATGTTCGGTAGCTAAATGCCATGATGAATCTCACTGGCGAGAAGATACAATACCCTGTATCCTTGTGTATTTTTATCCCACTGTGTTACTATATATCCCAACAATAAGAATCGACTTTCATAGATATGAGCTTAATATGAGAATTGTAAACATTAAAGAGGTTCAATGGCTGGATGGAGGCTGTATATGCAGTGTCCAATAAACATCAAGAAGAATAAGAATAAGAAGAAGCAGACGCAATGCAGTTAGGGGCGCCCAGCTGTGAGCTAGCAATCGGGGGTTCGAACCCCACTGTTGGCAGCTTGAAGAAGGTTTTCCGTGGTTTCCTATTTTCACACCAAGCACATACTGGGACTGTACCT
Organism: Anabrus simplex; assembly: GCF_040414725.1. Classification (NCBI taxonomy): domain Eukaryota; kingdom Metazoa; phylum Arthropoda; class Insecta; order Orthoptera; family Tettigoniidae; genus Anabrus; species Anabrus simplex. The sequence goes on from NC_090270.1 coordinate 326,682,958, forward strand.
TAATTAAGGGCACGCCCACTTCTTTCCTACTCCTAGCCCTTTCCTATCCCTTCGCCAGCATAAGGTCTGTGTCGGTGCGATGTAAAACGATATATGTAGGCAACACACTACGGAGTACTGTATTTTCGTTTCTATTAGGACGTGAGCTTTCCAGTCGCAACGACCTGACTCGTACGAATTCTTCTTGAATTACTGTGTGATACATTTATTTTTCTTTGTTAAACGTCAAAGAAATACCACTTTTCTACATAAAACGCAAATTTTAACTTTCTAATGTGCTTTCATGGGAAGTCCGAGACCTTGGAATGAACCGACATTTCGTCTCTACAGCAACGTAAGCATTCCTAGTCAACTGCATATTCGAATAATCCAGTGAAATGGTGGTAATGATGACATAAAGCTGGAAAAAAGGATTTTCTTTTGTGTGAAAGTCATTCTCGTAATATCAATATTGAAATCGTGCTGAGGAATGGAGAGATAGCCTAACATCTAGCGCCACTATTTGAACTTCTGCTCCGATTATTTTATTACAGCGCTATGCGGCAAAACACGAAACTAATGTTACCTCACGACCTAGACTGTTGTTAATCGAATTGGCTTCTTAATTATACTGACGACAGATTCACTTATTCATTGTCTGTGAAGCAATTTTCCTGCCAAGAACTACATTGCTGTGAATTCAATCGACCATGATCTTTCATGTAGTCCTGTTGGGAGCCTCGAGAGTAACAATGAAGGAATTTAGTTCGGAAAATGGTAGATATTAATATATTGTTGCACTCCAAATTAAAATACCACACTTCTTTCCTCATCTGGTGTATTTGGCTCGTTGTAATGTTCCCATATCACTACTAAAAGTTAGAAACATATGAAGCTGTTTCTATCCACAGTCTCTCACCTAAAATCCATGAACCATAGAGAGAATGAAGACCCAACTGATTTACGATCACATTAATCAGAGAGAAGTGCGTGTAGTAGTGTTTTACAGAATGTGGTGATAAAGCCTCGCCGTGTATGATGGGTGGGAAAACAAATGACTATCCGGGGTGTGTGGTAGAGTCTCGTACTGCGCTTTACTAAATCCACTGGCGACATAAACACTCGATGAATTGTGTGAAGGGTTATAAAGGAGGAGCCTTCGAACAAGCGGGTGGGTGATATAATGGTCGACATGACAGAAGTAGATATACCAAAATCTTTCTAATGCTCTGATTTAAATACTCAACTGTTCTCAAGTCACCCTTAGACCTAAAACTATTGCACGTAATATATTATGGGAAAGAAATTTTAAGTTTGTGATATTACCGATTAAATACGAATATGGAACTTTAAGGCAGGCCCGCTTCCAGGATTTCCTTCCGGACCGGGTCCAAAATAGAGTTTTGTTGGTCAACTACTTTCTAGTATTCCAACATATATGATCGGTTCGACTTTACTAGCTTCGGTCCATTCAAGAACGAAATTGGGATTTGAAATTTACGTTTGTTCAGTCTTCAGCCCTAAGGCTGGTTGGATTCTCAAAAGCTCTGCCATCAGCTGTCATAGATGCCGTAGGCGTCACTGAAGAGGCGTACTAGGGAAATGAGGAGTAATGAAGTTTGCCGTTGCTTTCCTCACTGAGACAGAAGTTGCTATTACATCTCAGCCTTCCAAGCCCACTGAAATGCATGCATCAACTGACCCTATGAGCAACACCAAGAAGGAGTGGTTCGAAAGGGATGAAAGTTGGGGAAAAAACAGAGACGGCACGGACGAATAATTGATGTTTATTTCAAACCGATATGCAGGTTACAGAATGCGCACGGCATCGACTCAGTAGGATGTAGCACCACCGCGAGCGGCGATGCACGCAGAAACACGTCGAGGTACAGAGTCAATAAGAGTGCGGATGGTGTCCTGAGGGATGGTTCTCCATTCTCTGTCAATCATTTGCCACAGTTGGTCGTCCGTACGAGGCAGGGGCAGAGTTTGCAAACGGCATCCAATGAGATCCCACACGTGTTCGATTGGTGAGAGATCCGGAGAGTACGCTGGCCACGGAAGCATCTGTACACCTCGTAGAGCCTGTTGGGAGATGCGAGCAGTGTGTGGGCGGGCATTATCCTGCTGAAACAGAGCATTGGGCAGCCCCTGAAGGTACGGGAGAGCCACCGGCCGCAGCACATGCTGCACGTAGCGGTGGGCATTTAACGTGCCTTGAATACGCACTAGAGGTGACGTGGAATCATACGCAATAGCGCCCCAAACCATGATGCCGCGTTGTCTAGCGGTAGGGCGCTCCACAGTTACTGCCGGATTTGACATTTCTCCACGCCGACGCCACACTCGTCTGCGGTGACTATCACTGACAGAACAGAAGCGTGACTCATCGGAGAACACGACGTTCCGCCATTCCCTCATCCAAGTCGCTCTAGCCCGGCACCATGCCAGGCGTGCACGTCTATGCTGTGGAGTCAATGGTAGTCTTCTGAGCGGACGCCGGGAGTGCAGGCCTCCTTCAACCAATCGACGGGAAATTGTTCTGGTCGATATTGGAACAGCCAGGGTGTCTTGCACATGCTGAAGAATGGCGGTTGACGTGGCGTGCGGGGCTGCCACCGCTTGGCGGCGGATGCGCCGATCCTCGCGTGCTGACGTCACTCGGGCTGCGCCTGGACCCCTTGCACGTGCCACATGTCCCTGCGCCAACCATCTTCGCCACAGGAGCTGCACCGTGGACACATCCCTATGGGTATCGGCTGCGATTTGACGAAGCGACCAACCTGCCCTTCTCAGCCCGATCACCATACCCCTCGTAAAGTCGTCTGTCTGCTGGAAATGCCTCCGTTGACGGTGGCCTGGCATTCTTAGCTATACACGTGTCCTGTGGCACACGACAACACGTTCTACAATGACTGTCGGCTGAGAAATCACGGTACGAAGTGGGCCATTCGCCAACGCCGTGTCCCATTTATCGTTCGCTACGTGCGCAGCACAGCGGCGCATTTCACATCATGAGCATACCTCAGTGACGTCAGTCTACCCTGCAATTGGCATAAAGTTCTGACCACTCCTTCTTGGTGTTGCATTTGCTCTGTCAGTCAGTGTACATAGGTCAGATAACTGGCGTTGTAAGGCCTGTCGTGGTCGTATTATGTTGCCTGCCCTTTCCAAGTTTTATGAATATCTAATGTCGGTACGTTATGACTGATTCATTCGTAATGTTGTTTTTAACACTCCATTCTATACAGTATTCACTGCACTCCGACCATTCGGGCGTATCGGGATCTTAATATTCTCAAACGATCTTGCCAGAGATAGTGAAACATACAGTTGGCCATGACTGAATACTGGTTCGGGTAAGTGGACGCTCACTATTCAAAGAGTTTGTCCCGGCGCTTTATTACCGGTAACGGTCACACAACAGGATAGTCGACTTGATCCATTCCCGTCTCTGGCTACGTCGATATTTTCTTTTAACAGGATGTACGTTATTAGGATAGTTCTGCGATATTTTGAGTATATTTAGGAGCTGGGGAAGGTCAGGTGATCAAAGAGTATAAACCGAATAATATTATTCCCTGATCAGACGAAATGTATACTCTCTGGCTTGGCAGGTAGTAATCAAACATGGCTGACTGCAATGACATTATTAGGATGGTACTGACACAAATATCAGAATATTAATGAAAGTGTTAGTCGCTTAGCAACCTGCTAAGTACAGAATGTATTTCCTTCGCTTGCAATTATTGGAGTGATAATATAATGATTACTGAAGGTTGGCTCAACTTAAAGATCCATCAACATCTTGTGATTCATCGGCAGGTAATTCCAGTAGAACGGATGGACGGATTTTCCAAAGCTGCATTTTGTAAACTCTTTTAATATATAGATTCGAGCGTCAGATATTTATGACATTAATTGTGTAAAAAAAAAATGTTGGTGGCGTTGCTTGGACGGATCAAGTTGAGTATAAATACAGGAAATCTATTTTCCTTTTTTGTTCATTCCTTCTATGTGTCACTAAATTTTACTGAATTCGGATTTATTGATGTATTAGAAAAAATTTCTTCATTCTGGATTATTTTATATACGTTTATATTTTGTTTCCATTAAAATATTCTATAACTATGTGTACACTTTAGTATTATAGTGTGTGTGTGTACATTATAAGGCATGGTTTGGGAGAAGAGCAGGTTCAATAACCTGTAAACAAAGACATAATAATAGTAGTAATTTTAAACGGGTTAAACTCAGCGCGGCAGATCAGCTGAATAGAGGAGTGTTCGATTCCCACCGCAGCCATCCTCGAAGTAGTTTTCTGTGGTTTCCCCACTTCTCCTCCAAAGAATCCCGGGATGGTACCTAATTTAAAGGCACGGTCGCTTCCTTCCCTCTTCCTTGTCTATCCCTCCCAATCTTCCCATTCCCCAACATAGTATAGTATAGTAGGTGAGGCCGTCTTGGCGAAGTACTTGTCTGCCTCCTCAGTTGTATTCCCGACCCAAAGTCTCACGCTGTAGCACACTACCCTTTGGGCGTTGGAGATCAGATTTCTCTCTGAATCCGCGAAGAAAACCAATTCTGGAGGGTAAGTGGATTAAATAATGAATAATAATAATAATAATAATACCTGGCATTAAGGTTAGGAAATCCGAGAAAACCAAGAACACGATGGTAATACTTGGTACAGCCTCCTTTGTTCACGACACAATAGTATAATCCATCGTGGACTTCAGATCTGCATCTCCAGGTGTACACTGACCCTAAAAAGCTACAACAAACTGTATACTGTGTTCAGTGCCTATGTCTCTAATAACGACAACAAAAAGAATCTCCAGAAAGTACACGAGTTCTGGTCTAAACTTGAAGAAAAAGCATTCAGAACTCTAGACAGGCACATCAAGATTCAAATGAGGAACTGTAATGCTCAGCTAGGAAAATAAAATTTAGTACAGAAAGGTGATAGGTAAATTCCCAGCTCACCATAGGACTGACAGAAACGGTGAAAGTTTAATAGATATCTGTGAATCTTTGAACATGAAAATAATGTCCACACAGTTCAGGACGACCCAGAATCAGATGAAGACATGGCGGTCACCCAAACCTCTGCTAGGAGAGTTCCAAATTGACCATGTTGCAAGCAATAAGCCGAGAAATAACGAATGTTAGAGTACAAAGGGAAGCAAACTTCGATTCAGACTTCTATCTGACAAGGATCAAAATGAAATTCATTCTTAACAACACCAGGAAGGAAATATTCAGGATACAAAAGAATAGAATTGAAGAACTGAAAATAAACCAAGTTATAATAGAAAACTACCAGAAAGAACTGGATTGATTGAACACGTATAAATTGGGATGGAATAGTTCAAGAATCTGCAATACATACAATATTTCTCGCTAAAAGAAGAAAGCATCCTTGTTGGAACGATGAGTGTGAAGCTACTCTTAAGAAACGTTCTGAGGCATGGAATATATGGAATTCCACTAAAGACGATTTTGATGGGTTTCAGAACTCAAAAGAAATTGACGGCCAAAGTTTTCAGAAATGCCAAACGCGAATTTGAAAGAGACCAACTAAGGGATATTGAAGAAGACTACAAGAAGAACAACACAAGAAACGTCTATAAGACCTTCAAGTCAAGAATTTATAAAATAATCTCCACCCACTATCTGCTTCAAGAACTATTCCGGTAAACTGACTCTGAACAACAAACAAAGTTGTGAATATACCGAATTCTTTGAAGTATTACTGAACTGTGAACCTCCAGAAAAATAGATGTTCTTCCAAGAATTCCAATCCAATGTTTTCGACTCAGCCCACCAGACAAAGTGGAAACAAAATAAGTCATTAAGAACCTCAAAAACAGCAAAATATCCTGTAAAGATTCAATGGTGCGGAACTTCTTAAACACTATGAGGACAAAATGTTAGAACAGTTAGTGAGACTCTTCCAGAAGATATGGGAAACGGAAAAGATAACGGATGAAAGGATGGATGCTATCATTCACCAATTAAATAAAAGAGGAGACAAAGCTAATGTTAACAACTACAGAGGCTTATCACTCCTGTCAGTCGCATACAAGATATTGTCTAAATCGCTCCAGAATAGAATAGAGAAACGCATAGATCAAGATTTGGGGGAATACCAAACAGGATTCAGAAAAGGACTGTCCTGTGCGGAGCAGATATTTACCATCAAGATTTCGATCAAAACTAAAACGTTAGCAGCAGATAAGAAATTATCAAATTATCAAATTAGAAATAAGAAATGGGAATGTTCTGTAAGTGGGCAGAAATGCCTGTTGAACAATAAATCAAATAAATAAATAAATAAATAAATAAATAAATAAATAAATAAATAAATAAATAAATAAATAAATAAATAAATAAATAAATAAATAAATAAATAAATAAATAAATAAATGTAGATTTCAAAAAGGCATATTACTCTGTCGAGAGGGACACATTAATAAAAGTGTTGATAAATTTAGAATTGATGGCAAAGCAAATAATACAATAGAACAGAAATTAACAAACACCCGGTCACAATTAAAATTCCATCGAGAGCTATCGGAACCGTTTGAAATCAAGAGTCGCGTGAGGCAAGGAGATGGCCCCTCCCCAGTATTTTTTAACTGCGTCTTGGAGAAGGTGAGAAGGGAATGGCGAAATGAAATGAGTCAGCAAAATATCCCGAATGGAATTCGGATAGGACACAAAAAGGCTGGACATAAATATCAATGTCTTGCATTTGCAGACGACTTAGTGTTCTTCGCTGAAAATCTAGATACTGCCACTGCATAGGCAGAGGTTTTGGAAGGAACATCAGAAAAGGAAGGACTGCAAATTTTCTTTGAGAAAAGTAAGTAAATGAACATTGATGCCAAAGAACCAACACGGACAATGAAGACCAAGTATGGTGACATAAAGAGAGACCACAAATTCAAGTATCTAGGGGACATCCTAACTCCTAACAGCAACGAAAAGCCAGATATCGAAAAAGAGCAAAGAAGATGGAGATTACATTCGGACTGAGCAAAGTCTAAATCCCTGTCCTATCAAGCCATACTCAGACATTATAACATTGTGGTGAAACGTGAATGCCTCTGTACAGCAGAGACAATTGCCGGAAAGGGGATTGCCGAAATAGAAAAGAAAGAGAGTAAATTTATGAGTAAATGTCTGGGACCCAAGAAAGCAACAGTAAATGAGCTTACCTTCCGTTTGATATCAAATCAAGAGCTGTATGAAAAATATGAGAACATTTCAACGTCGATAAGATAAAGGTGACTGACTTTCCATGGACACCTGAGAAGAATGGGACCGGAACACTTAGCAAATAAGATACTCGTCATCCAGGAAAGAAGAAAGACCCAAGTACCATGGCTCAAAGAAGTTCTACAGGATCTTAAAAAATGTGCCATTGAGAAGGGAGATATTACAAACATAACAGTGTTCAGAGGTAAAAGTTGCGGAGGTGACGGATCTGTTCGTAGAGAAATCCAGAAGAACAAGAACGGTGTTCTCGGATGAGGAACGATCAAAAGCGAGCCAGAGAATGAAGGAGTGTATGCGTAGAAAGAAACAACATCAACAGTCAAGGAAGTTAATCGTAACCCATACGAGGTTGAAAATAATAATAATAATAATAATAATAATAATAATAATAATAATAATAATAATAATAATAATAATAATAATAATATATCAAAATGCGACCATACAAAAGCGATTAAGAAGTATACCATAGGCCGCACAACGGCTTTACTATGAGATTTGCTAATCACTAGGGGGTGTTCCTCTTAGAAGCCATTAAATTTACGATAATCTTAGTACATTTAACAAGAACGGGATAGACGACACTAGTTTGAATTTCTGATGAATTACTACCTAAAACACAACACTTCAGGACATGTTAAGCTGCGGCCGCACTTGCGTGATTTCCCGCCGCCGGACAAGAAAGGTCGCCCGCTCCAGAGTGGGCCGAGATCCGTTTTGTTTGCGTATCTCCCCGTTCAGTGCGAGAAAAAATCGCTGCCGTATGCTGCTCTTGTTTAGATACTGTGCGTGGTCCATCTGCTTTCGGGTTTTACTTTCACTTTGCAGAATGAAATTAGAGAGGGAATTAATAATTTTGGAGGTACAAAAGCACGCGTGCCTTTATGATACAAAGGAGCAAGAGTTCGAAAACAAAGACGTTGGGTCGATTGCAGAAACAGCATTTAGACAATGTTTACGGTTAAACAATGTCTAATTATGGCTGTCGCATTGCAAAGATGTTATTTATCACTTAGACAGTGTTTAAAATCGATGTTCAACCATGTTTAAACACTGACGAGAACACTGTTTAACCACAAATTCTGGGATTGAATCACAATCAGAGGTTATGTGCCATGAAACATATTACACAAGTGACAGTCCGGTAACTATAAACTTGACTATAATTCTTGGCAACCGATATATTTAATTATATTTGGGATAATTTCCCTGGAATTATACGTCACTTCGACTACATCCACATCAGAATGACTTGGCCCGATCATCAGACGGCTGTCACATACATACACCGGGAGGTATTCAGTTATCACTGCCAAGTAAGCACACATAAGCCGGTCCCGTGGTGTAGAGGTAGCGTGCCTGCGTCTTTCCGGAGGGCCTGGGTTCGATTCCCGGCCAGATCAGGGATTTTTCTCTCGACCTGAGGGCTGGTTAGACGTACACTCAGCCTACATGATTAGAATTGAGGAGCTATCTGACGGTGAGAGGGCAGCCCCGTTCTCGAAAGCTAAGAATAACGGCCGAGAGGATGCGTCGTGCTGACCACACGGCCCCTCGTAATCTGCAGGCCTTCGGGCTGAGCAGCGGTCGCTGGGCAGGCCAAATTCCTTTCAAGGGCCTTAAGTGCCATGTTGGAAGCACATATAATAGTGACACTACGAAGTAGGTTGTGTGTGGTGGATTTTTCGGCGGATAATCGTCGCGCTAATTCAGGTAAGTTTTCGGCAACTGTGAGAGAGGAAAAGGCAAGGACTGGGAAGGAAGAGCTGTAGTGATAACGGCCCCAGTGTTTACCTGATGAAAACCTGGGGAAAACGATCTTCAGGTATGTCTATGGTGCGTTTCGAGCGCACAACTCATTCCGTTACACAGTAATATAATTTGATCCTCCCTTCGCAGAAGCTGTTTAGATTGCAATGACCGTAACCGAAACTACACATCCTCAAACGGTGGCTGCCACTTTCGTGTTGATAATACTATGAGACTTTATTTCCAAAGAAAACGATATTCTTGTCCACGGGCAAGTCATGCCCATACTTAGCCAAATTTGAGTAATATGCAGGAAGACGACAGCTGACTAACGTTTGGCGCATGCACCGACGAATTTCATTGGTTACGCCAAGTAATGAGTTGCATTGAAGATACCTCTAATTCCATTTTCGAAACAGTATTGGAACTTTAGACGACATCTAGCTAAACACCGGCTGGACATTATTATGCAACGGAATATCGTGCTCGACTTAGACGTTGTCTAGGGATTAAAACTCGTCATCGTTTCTGCAATCGTCTCGCTATGTTTCATTTGCTGATGCCATTTTTCAACAAAAGAAATGCATTTCAATGGAGGTCACGGGCATTCTGTAATATTCAAAACAATTCTCTTGGTTGCCTTTTAGTTTACTGTGTAGGAGCACAAAATATCAACTTGATGACCTTTTACTTACTATAGGATGAATCCAATATTTTCTTCGACGACGATGACGACGACGAACAACCAACGCAGCACATAACGCAGCGACGGAGTTATTATTTATTGGAATTCCTTCCATATGCAGAGGAACGGCGATTATTGCTGCTTTACAGTCTACAACACACTAATAGAACCACGCCGTGCAAACACAGAAGTGTGGCCAGGTGCGCTGTCGTCCAGCTCCGTGGAAAACCCTCAGTACCGCAGCGTGGAATCAGGCAAGTGTCGCCGTAAACATGTTTCAGTTCTTGGCTGCACACAAGACGATTTAATTACGAAAACACACCTCTTTACAATGTCGATTCTGATTTTGATGCAAAATTTCTCATATAATTTTTAGTAAATTTCCGTTACACTGTAGAGTTATATGGGACTGTGTTATCTACACGCGGAATGGTAATTTAAATTTCATTTTTAATTAACAATATAGTGTATGTATCAACATTTTCTGCCATTAAAATTCTAAATGAGATGAGAGTCACGATGGCTCATTAAGTTTTTAAATGTGGTTAATGTATGAGTCGCGTAGCAGCTTACCATGTGTGCAGCTGGGCCACTTCAGAAATGGAGCTCATCTAGCAGAGAAATTATTGTTTCCAACTGTGGTACTGCGACAGCATCCCTTGAGAAATTTGTTTGCGAGGTCACTCATTTTACAGCAGACTTTACTGAACGAGTGAGGTAATTTAAGTTCCAATTCCACAGACTCCTCAGTGTAGAATAATGGAAAAGAAAAAAGCAATTATCTTCACAAAATAGGGTGTTGTAAATGGAAAAAATAAACTTTTGATGGTGTTGAATTAAAGTTTTAAAACCAATTTACAGAAAACGTGTTCACTTTTAATAGCTAAAACAGTAATTCTCTTCTTAATTAATAAAAGGGTGTTGTTCTTATTTTGTTTGACACTCAACAAATTACTTAGACTTTTCGTCAGTATTTCTTACCTCATTATCACCAAATACAGGTCGGCTAGGAGAAGCATGGCTTCTTTTATATAACGTATGCAGTAAACGAGAAAATAACAAGTACATTATTGAACAAAAGGAATAACTCACTATCAGACACAGTGCACCTTTAATATATGGCTCTCAGTGTCCAGAACGAGTCTCTGAATGAACCAAGCGCCTATTTCCGATTAGATGTGTGACTTTCTTTAGCACAAGACTTCTCATTTTTATATCTCTCAAAACTGAGTCTAAAGGGGCGTCAATAAATTGCCCGAAAACATTCTTAATATTATTTGGCAGTACTCATTCCTTCTCAACAGCCTGCGTGGCTCAGGCTGCAGCGCACCAGCATATCACCTCTGGGTTCCGTACTTCAAATTCCGATCACTCAATATGAGATTTGTGGTGGGCAAAGTGGAGGCGGGAAAGGTTTTTCTCCAGGTACTCCGGTTTTCCCTGTTATCTTCCATTCCAGCAACACCCTCCAATATCATTCCGTCTGTCAGTCATTAGTCATTGCCCCAAAGGAGTACGACAGATTTCGGTAGCCGACACAATTCCTATCCTCGCTGCTAGATGGCGCTTCATTCATTCCATTCCTAACCCAGTCGAATGACTGTAATACAGGATGTATATTTTCATTCACTTATTTTTTCTCAGCTGCTTGACTATTTCATATGTAGAAGTGTGTTGATATCAGGGGAAAAAGGAAAGCGTAGATAGACTAAAGACTGGATGACAGGATGCATGGCACATGGGCATTCGAATATGTTGAGAAAACCTTATAAGGAGCCGACTGATCTCATAATGTACTAAGAATCATTGAAATAATTAGTGAACCTTGTATCTTAATTTACACAAAAGCAAAACACTGCGATGAGGGAGGCAATCACTGTCCATGAAAGCGTGTCCGTGACAACACCTTATCTGGCAACGTGAGATAGTTTTGAAGATCTGATATTTATTTACGACTCAACTACTGCTATCAGCAGAATAATAATATCAATTTTGATTAAATAATTGCATTAAGGTAAGTAATAATTGGAAGTAATTGTAAAAGCTAAAGGATCCGTATATGAAATGAGTCTACTAAAAACAGTTTTGGCAAATCCATCCGTCCGTTCTACTGGACCGATTTGCTTCATTTCTATTTTGTTCTCTCCGGAATTACCTTCCAGTGAATCATCAGACATTGATAGGTCTGTTCAGCCAATTCCAATAATTGCAGGCTAAGGCTTACCCTAGCCCGCATTTCATTCCGTACTTAGCAGGTTGCTAAGCGACTAACACTTTCATTATTCTGATATATTATGTAATGTTTGGCTCCATGGCGAAATGGTTAGCGTGCTGGCCTTTGGTCTCAGGGGTCCCAGCAGACTCGGGGATTTTAACCATAACTGGTCAATTCCGCTGACGTGGGGGCTGGGTGTATGTGTCGTCTTCATCATCATTTCATCCTCATCAGTACGCGCAGGTTGCCTACGTGCGTCAATTCAACAGCCCAACACCTGGCAGGCCAAACTTATCCTCGGGCACTTCCGGCACAAAAAACCATACTCCATTTCATTTTTATTATGCGATTTTCATCCTTAGTAATGTCATTGCATGCGGACATGTTCATTTACTACCTATCAAGACAGAGAGTATACACCTCTTCTCATGATGGAAGAATACTATTCCCTGCTAGATACTCTTTGACTCTCTTTCCTTCCTCAGCTTCTGAATATACTCAACAGATGGCAGAACGCTCTTAATAGGTACATGCTGTTAAAAGAAAGCAGTCTACGTACATACAGACAGGAAGGTATCAAGTCGACTAGCCTTCTGTATAACCATTAATGAAGCTCATTAATCATTGCCCCAGAGGAGTGCGACAGGCTTCGGTAGCCGGCACAATTCCTATCCTCGCCGCAGGCTTCATTCATTCCATCCCTGACCCGGTCAATAACTGGAAAACAGGTCGTAGGTTTTCATTTTTCAGTAGTTTGTCGCTAAGCTTTATATGCAAGAGTTGTGGCTATTAAAGACTGACTGGAATGAATCAGTTCCTTCCGACTTTCTAGAAAAGTGGATGAGGTATAGAGACAGACTTTCTCAAATCTCTGAGATTTCTATTCCTAGAATACTAATTGAACACTTTCTTATACAAAAAACTTGTAACTTCATTATTTATTTTCTGATAGCTCTGAGAAAGCATAAGGTTGTGAAAATCTGCATTAGCGCTCATAGTGGTGGTTAAGTGAAACATTGCATTGACTCACATTAGTGCTCGTAGTGGTAGAAAAAGGCAAACTTCTAATCTAATCGACCGGGGGACGATGATTAAGAAAAGGATTGTAATTTTTAGGAATAAATAAAGAACATATTACCATAATATATATATAAAAGAACATGTCCTGACTGACATTCATTATCGCCCAGCAAAAACTACTGGAAATGAAATTTTGAGGATACATTTATATTACAATATATGTGCTCGCTAAGGGAGAATTTTTGGATATTCCGTGGCTAAGGGGTGAAAAGGGGGGCTAATTTTTTTTAAATGAGTGTATCTACATCCCAAAACTTTGAAAGTTTGCAGATGTAAAAATTCGTATATATGATCTCCTTTAAATATAAGTGTGAAAAAGTGGTTGAATGCCTTTAATGAGGATACTTATATCTCAGAAACGTAAAATGTTACAGACGTAAGAATTGGTATTTGGAATCTCCTTTAAAAATAAATAAGTATTTTTCTTTTCGAAAATCCACTTAAGGGGTGGGGGAATTGAAAAAATAGTAAAATTATTTGTATGAAGATACTATTATCTAAAAAACGAAAGATTTTGTAGACGTGGAAAAAAGGTACTTGGATCTGCTTTAAAGGTAAAGAAACACGTATTCTCGGAAAATCCAATGATTGGGGCGAGGTTGTGTGTGTGTGTGTGTGTGTGTGTGTGTGTGTGTGTGTGTGTGTGTGTGTGTGTGTGTGTGTGTGAAAGAATTGAAATCATTAATTGAATTAATTGTATGAGGATACTTACATCTAATAAAAACTAAAGTTGTTACAGACGTGAAAATTGGTATTTGGATCTCCTTTAAAAACAAAGAAAAACGGGGTTTTGGGGGAAAATCATCTTGGGAGGCGGGGGTGAAAAGGAGTTGAATTCCTTTTATGAGGACACATATCTCAAAAACTGAAGATTTTAGATTCGTGATAATTGGTATTTAGAAGATCCTTTACTATTAAAGAAACAAGTATTTTGTTGCCGGAAAATTCACTTAAAGGTGGTGTGGAGTGTGAAAGGAAGTGATAAAAGTGAATTCTTTTTATGGGGATACTTATATCTCAAAACTTAAGCTAACAGACGTGAACATTGGTATTTGGAAACTCCTTTAAACAAAAATAAACACGCCTTCCTTTTGATGGGGGTGGGGGGTGGTGGTAAATCAAATTAACTGCGGTGGGGTGAAAAAGGAGTAGAGACCAATTGATTTCACTGTTCATAATGTACTTATTATGATCATAAACCGATCATTTTTAATCTTTCCTGGGATCGTTTTCAAGAGCCATCTTTTCCTTTGGAAAACTTAATGTTAGATTACAGTAGATTCTCCTGGCATATAAATACAAATTTAAACACATTTGAAGTAAACGAGAGGAATGATATTGACCGTGCAATTGTTCACCTCTATAGAAAGGTCAATAATGCACGGAAGTATATCATTCGTATCGCCAGTAATCCCGCAAACTTGCCTTAGCGCTACAATGGTGCTGGTCACATTGTCAGCAATGACAATGGCAGCAGATATAATTTACCGCCGAGTAGCGGTCTTGCATACTGCTGTGGGGTCCAGAACATCTATAATAATAATAATAATAATAATAATAATAATAATAATAATAATAATAATAATAATAATAATAATAATAATAATAATAATAATAATAATAATAATAATTGTACCGGTTGGTACACCTATACGCCGCACATATGAATTTTCCGCCTTAAGTAATCCCCTACGGGAGAAACTCTGAACTTTAAAATCTGAATCAATTCTACTGTTTCTTAAAAGATGTCACTACTGTAAATTGTGTAATTTTGAAGTTTTCTGAATTGTGTCAATTGCGACGTGTTTTTGTTTGCTATCTAGCAAAAGGTGTGGACATCCTCTTCTAGATATCACTGCTTAAGAACTATAATTGTGCACCCTGGTGCGAAGTGAAGGAACTGTTTTTGAAGAAATTTGGTATTCATAAGTTTGTTCTTTGTTAAATTTCATTCATTCATTTTTTGGGTTGGCAATATAACCCTTCTCTTTCCGCCAATTTTGAATTTAACCAAACATAAATTTAGTTAATTAATTTTTAACCAATCCTGTATGTCTGCTCCAATTTTGGATGTAACTTTTCCATCCACCAATAAACGGAGTGGGTGTGGCTGTTTTCTTTCACGGAAGGTCTCGAATCTTCCACGACGGTGTAAAACTGCTGACGTTCATGGCTCTTCGCCACTTCATCGACATCTAGTTCAGTGTGTGAATATGTAGCAGGAGGCGGGAAGCGCCTCTTTTCTTCAGTCAGCAGCTCCACAAGGTAATGGCCGTTTAATTTCTTAATATTGCTAGCTCAGAAGTTTAACCCGCGGGGCAGGTTAGAAACCTTTCTCATGTAACCTACCTTTCAAAATGTAAAATCACTTTGTAAAAACTCCCTCTTTAACTGCAAATTGGGATAGAGAGTGCTTAACCCTCTCGAACTCCCACTCATATTGGTTTTAGGTGACTACGTTTTCACAACCGTTTTTCTTCTCTCCTTAATGTAGTAAAGTTTTATTATACGAGTCGCCTCCCTAGTATGGGATGAGCCCCTGTGCAATAGGCCTTGTGCCACCTAGGTTTTAAAAAGTTTCATTCGGGAGTTCAAGTATTCGCCTCCATTCATTTGGTATTTTGGGCCATTTAAATTAACTTAAAATTTTTCTATTCAGGCCCCAGTAGTTTGGGTACAAGATACCCGTGTTTCTTTGAAAATGTGCCTTGAGAGGTAGTTGATGGGAAAGTTTGTTGTAGCCTTTTGATAGGCGAGGAAAATTGAGAGCAGGTCAGCTCTTTTTCGAAAATTGTAAAATTGCCTTCGGAAGGTGATGGTGTTTACTGGGAGCAATAGCTCCAGGTATGAAGGGATTTCTGCCTTTCTAATACTTATGTCTTATGTACAGCTCGAGCTTTAAACCAACTCAAAAATTTGTAAAATGCGGGGCTGGTAGCCCAAGTGTGTAAAAATCCCTCAAATTGGGATCCCTCTAGTCTTGCTTCTAATTTGGCATTGTGCCTGATTTCATTGTTATTTCACCTAGTGAAAAGTTGTTAAATTGTCTCTAAATCTTGACCTTCCTGGTCTTGAACCTTATTGTTTTTTATTGGTTGACTTGTCAAAGTCTAAATTGTCAATTCTGGTTAATTTTTGGCACTTTTGAAAAAATATAACCTTTAGCAAAATTTTAATTCATCTTTCGTCTTGGTAGTTAGACCCATTCCAGCCCGCACCTTCTTTCACCTCTGCATCCCACGGGTAACCCCGGAATAATAATAATAATAATAATAATAATAATAATAATAATAATAATAATAATAATAATAATAATAATAATAATAATAACCTAAATTCAATTAATATCACCAACCCTAATAATGTTCTAGAATGTCGTTAAAATGTGTGGACCGCGCTGGAAACGGGTCCTGGCTGGGTAATGACTACGAATGCACTCCTGCCTCGGGTTCATTACCGCCAAGGCACCCAAGACAACACCACGATGGATATCCTCAACGATTTGATCCATATTGGAAATGCTTATAGGAAAAGATGGCAAAGATTTAGGCACCCATCTGGAATATCTGGACCTAGCCCGGGAAGTACGAAATCGATTGCTGGAAAGAAAGACCGAAAAATGGGAGGAACGTTGCCGTAATCTCTCAGAAAACGAGTCAGATCGCGAATTTCGGCGGATTATATATAAAACGTTAAGCATTCGATTATGAATTTAAGTATAATACCGTAGCAAAGCACGGGTATCTTGCTAGTTTATTATATTTTATTTACCTAAAATTCATAGCTCATATCCCTAGGATGTTTTCAACATTGAGTTGCTTGCCAGAAGGTCTAGAACTGGGGACTTTCTTCTTACAAGTTGCTTTACGTCGCACCGACACAGATAGGTCTTATGGCGACTATTGGAGAGGAGAGAGCTGGTCTGGGAAAGAAGCGGCCGTGGCCTTAATTAAGGTACAGCCCCAGCATTTATCTGGTGTGAGAATGAGAAACCATGGAAAACCACCTTCAGGGCTGCCGTCAGTGGGGTTCGAACCTGGAAAGGAAGTGGGCGTGGTCTTAATTAAGGAACATTCCCAGCATTTGCCTGGTGTGAAAATGAGAAACCACGGAAAACCATCTTCAGGGCTGCTGATAGTGGGGTTCAAAACCACTATTTTCAGTAAGAAAGCTTAGAGCTGCGCGCTTTTTCAGTAAGAAAGCTTACAGCTGCGCGACCCTAATCGCACGGCCATTTACCCGGTACTTCGTGTAATAAGATAAGTATCGCCACGACTGCTCGAGTGCTTCGGCTCGTCAGTTAGTTATTTGTAGCGCTCTTTACAGGAGTGCAAATATTCAGAGTGAAGTTTTGTGATTATTATTATTATTATTATTATTATTATTATTATTATTATTATTATTATTATTATTATTATTATTAGTGAATTAAGAATCCCACTTGAAGATAAAAGGAGAAATCGGTGTGAATTATCGTCTGAGGAAGTGGGAGAACAATTGGTATATTAGATATGTTTTAGCAAGCATGTTTCTGTCTAGATTTCTTACAATATATTCTTCAAATCACTAGATACCTTTTTTGCCTTAACATCATTGTAAAGCGTAGTCTGACGTGTCACTCAGCCTCGGGAGGTAAACTGAGTAAATGCTGCTCGATTCACACCTCAGCCTTCCTCGAAGTGGTTTTCCGTGGTTTTCCACTTCTTCTCCAAGCAAATGCTGGGATGGTACCTAACTTAAGCCACGACCGCGTTCTTCCCTCTTCCTTGTCTATCCCTTCCAATCTTCCCATTCCCCACAACGCCTCTGTTCAGCATAGCATAGCAGGTGAGGCCGTCTGTTCGAGGTACCGGTCTTCCTTCCTAGTTGTATCCCCGAACAAATGTCTCACGTTCAGAACACTGAGCATGAGACAATAGAGGTGGACTTTCCGCAGAGTCCGGGGGAAAAGCCAATGTTGAAGGGTAAAAGGATTAATATAATAATAATAATAATAATAATAATAATAATAATAATAATAATAATAATAATAATAATAATAATAATAATAATAATAATAATAACAGAAATAATAATAACAATGTATATGTATATGTATATGCTGTAATTATTTCTGTTGTAAATATTTGTACATATATGTACCTGTAGTTTCATAATCAAGAGGGTGACTCCTTGCTTTGGCCGAGTCAGCCCATTATGTTACCGGCACAAGCCGAGCCTTCCTAAATTGATAATAATAATAATAATAATCATAATAATAATAATAATAATAATAATAATAATAATAATAATAATAATAAAAATCTCTCCTTTTTGTCGAGACGTGAATCGTCAGTTCCTGTCAGTAAAGCTATGAACGTGCACTTGACAGGTTTCGTATTTAAAACGCCGGGTGAAAGGAAAGTAAGTGTGCCTGTCGAAGTCGTATTCGTTAGAAACAAAGTTAAAAGTTTTGAATCGCTATGGGAAAGGTGAGCGTATTGTTAACATTCAGCGTGCTTTGTGACTTAGTGAATCCACTGTGAGAACTATTCGTGACAATGCGGAATCTATTCGAAAAACTGCTCAAACTTCTACTAACTTACGTGTGACTAGCGTGACCAAATGTCGCTCGGAAGCGATGGAAAGAATGGGTTGTATTGAGCATCACAGCCAACAACACATGCCTCTCTCTGGAGCTGCAATTCAAGCTAAAGCCAAGAGCCTGGATGCAGAGGTTAGTTTATTATTGTGTGTTTCAGTGCTACATTGTAAGTGTATAAAGATTGCATTAAAATGTGTTTCAGAAACATGATAATGGTTATTTTTCGTAAAAATACTAAGAATATTTTACATATAATATTTGAGTAAATGGAAGCATATTCCTATATTTTACATATGAAATGACCCTCGCTTTACCCGAATTCGCCTTGCGCTACAATTCCGCGGAACGTAATTATCACGTACTCTATTACGAGGTCTACCTGTATTTCAACATTTGGTTTTGCAAAATGTAGGTTACTCCATCTCTGGTTCTCGATCCCAGGATTTTCCTTTTTATCTTACGTTCTTTCCCTTACAATTGTCATTTTAGTGTTTTGAAAAGTACGTCATAAATCTATATATATCAAATAATACTTTTGTCTGTACATTGTTCAGAATTTGAAAGGAATGGTATTTTTGTATCCGTCGCGTCCACAGTAACAAGAAATTCAATTTTTAAATTTCCGTCAACTCCATCTCTCTGCCTATCTATATGTGTGTACGAGCATCACGAGAAAATGACTTAAGATAATTAAATGGAAATCGGTATGTAAAGTCGGAGAATGAGCCACTGCAATCTATGCCATAAATAATTTTATTCAGTATGAGTGAAATGGTCCGCCTCAGTGGTGTAGTGGTTAGCGTGATTAGCTGCCACCCCCGGAGGCCCGGGTTCGATTCCCGGCTCTGCCACGAAATTTGAAAAGTGGTATGAGGGCTGGAACGGGGTCCACTCAGCCTCGGGAGGTCAACTGAGTAGAGGTGGGTTCGATTCCCACCTCAGCCATCCTGGAAGTGGTTTTTCGTGGTTTCCCACTTCTCATCCAGGCGAATGCCGGGATGGTACCTAACATAAGGCCACGGCCGCTTCCTTCCCTCTTCCTTGCCTATCCCTTCCAATCTTCCCATCCCTCCACAAGGCCCCTGTTCAGCATAGCAGGTGAGGCCGCCTGGGCGAGGTACTGGTCATTCTCCCCAGTTGTATCCCCGACCAAGAGTCTGACGCTCCAGGACACTGCCCTTGAGGCGGTAGAGATGGGATCCCTCGCTGTGTCCGAGGGAAAAGCCGACCCTGGAGGGTAAACAGATGATGATGATGATGATGATGATGAGTGAAATGGTAAGTTAGGGGAAGGCCTAAAATCTATGTCTGAAATATCTATGTTATATAGTTATATAGAATTAAATTTCCAATCATCCATGCCTTAAAAATTTTTACAACACCTGCTATGATAATTGAGAAATTCATGAATTTCAATTTTTGTTGTTAAGTTCATATCACTGCCGAGCCACGATAAAATTCCTGAATAGATTGAATGAAAATCTGTTTGTTAAGTTGGGGAATTAACTGTTTCAGTTTACACTACAAATAAACGCTGCGTGTAGTGGTAGTTTCGGGGAAGATGCCTAAAATTTAATTTTGTGTACCTATGTCGTTGGTCCTACCGAAAAGTACTACATAAGAAAAGTTATAGAGAATACAATTTCCTATCATATATATCTTATACTGTTTTACCATACCGAATATGATAACAGAATTGTTTAATTTAGACTTTTGTTGCTTAGTTCATAACATCGCCGAGTATTGGTATCAAGAAAGTATTGTTCAGTTGCGTTAAATGGTGATAGATTTGGTCATAAATGTCTTGAGGTGTAAACCTGCGCGGTCATCTGCCTGTATCGGCAAGGAAAATTTTGAAGATTATACAAAATGAGAAAAAATTGCAAAGGAAAAATCGCTGGAAGAATAAGACAAGAGGGAGTCGTGAAGGAAAGACTCGCTTTATTTTAAATGCCCTAAAATGGCGCCGCGTTCGGTTTGTTCAAATATAAATCAGTTTAGTTCTTTCTGTTGGTTTGATCTGATTAGGAAATATTAGTGTAATGATGTTTTTTTTATTGAAATTTGGTTTTAAAGCAGTATGATATACGACGTGTCGTGAACCTTTATATAATTCATATTAAAGCTGATGCATCAAGTGTACTCGTCGTGATGATTTCATGAGGGCGCATTAAAACATTCCAGGATACATATGTCATTACAGATCATGTTTTCCGTGCACTTGAGCTATTTTTTTCGAATAAGGCCAAGCCGATGTGTTGGTGCGTATGCTAGTATATTTCTCTATTACTGCTATACCCTTTGAGGGTTTTTAAAAGTAAGATTATAAAAAGTTTTAAAGCTATTTATTTTATCCGAGAATGACGATTATATTCCCTTTGTTAAATTAAGAGGGGAAGGTATCAACTGATACACTGTCACTTATAGTAGTACGTACTTCCCTTGCCGACGATTTGGATGTTAATGTGCTTTATACGAAAATGAATAAGGCTTATGCCACCAGCGAACTTCAAACAGATTCTGCTATTGAGAGAACAATATTATCTGACGTGAAACAGGTGTAGTATAACAGTTAGGTGAATCATTATCAGAATCATTAAGAGATAATGTAAACAAGCATTGATTTATGGAGACTGAAATAATTTACCATTACTATATTTACATCAATTCGGTATATTCCTAACTTCCTTGAAATGATTTAAGGAATGACTTGCTAAACAATTGATACGTAATCTGCAACTTGGACGACAGTCCTAAATTCAGGTCATTGGTGACTGACTGAATTGAAACTGCCACGGTATGAAATGCATCAGATATTCCCCCAGGACTATTATTTTAGAATGTAATCCTAACTGACCTATTTCTTGGACCATACTACTTCGTAGAAAAGACTTATATTTTGAATTTTACACATACTTCTTATCTAAATGTAGGCTACATTTTTTTGCTAGTTGCTTTATGGTTGTGGGTTACTGTAGTCACGTCCTAGTTCGTGAACCATGGGCAACGGCTGAGTGGCCTAGTAAGTGGTCCTGAGAGTCGGGATACCAGTTGCTATGGAATGGGAGTGGGCATCTCGGACATATTTTGAGTCGTGGCCCTCCTTGTGCTCAGGCGGCTAGGACTACACAATTCACCGGTGGTCCATAACCCGTTAGAGGAGAGATCCTCACTTGGACTATGTGCAAGTAGGGCAGCATCCTGCTTCATGAATTTACCGAGCTCAGAACACTTTAAGCAAGCCTCGGACCTATGGGAGTAATGGAGTCCCACTCCCATTTGACAGGCGAGGGACTCCTTGGAAACAACTTGGCGAACGAAATGGAATTCGATGGGGAGCTATCAATATTAATGGGGCTTATGGAAGAAAGAAGGTAGAACTTGCTGAGTCAGCAAAGAGGATGCATCTGGATGTGCTAGGAGTAAGTGATATTCGGGTAAGGGGAGATAAGGAGGAAGAGATTATAAATTGTACTTGACGGGTGTTAGAAAGGGAAGGGCAGAGTCTGGGGTAGGGCTCTTTATCAGGAATACCATTGCACGCAACATAGTTTCTGTTAGGCACGTAAGTGAGCGAATGATGTGGGTAGATTTGTCAGTGGGAGGAATTAGGACAAGAATTGTGTCCGTGTATTCACCATGTGAGGGTGCAGATGAGGATGAAGTTGACAAGTTTTATGAAGCATTGAGTGACATCGTGGTCAGGGTCAACAGCAAGGATAGAATAGTGCTAATGGGCGATTTCAATGCGAGAGTTGGGAATAGAACTGAAGGATACGAAAGGGTGATTGGTAAATGTGGGGAAGATATGGAAGCTAATGGGAATGGGAAGCGTTTGCTGGACTTCTGTGCTAGTATGGGTTTAGCTGTTACGAATACATTCTTCAAGCATAAGGCTATTCACCGCTACACATGGGAGGCTAGGGGTACCAGATCCATAATAGACTATATCTTAACAGACTTTGAATTCAGGAAATCTTTTAGGAATGTACGAGTTTTTCGGGGTTTTTTCGATGATACAGACCATTATCTGATCTGTAGTGAACTAAGTATCTCTAGGCCTAGGGTAGAGAAAGTGAAATCTGTCTGCAAACGAATAAGGGTAGAAAATCTCCAGGACGAGGAAATTAGACAGAAGTACGTGGATATGATTAGTGAGAAGTTTCGAACAGTAGACAGTAAGCAGGTTCAGGGTATAGAGAGTGAATGGGTGGCATACAGGGATGCTGTAGTAGAAACAGCTAGGGAATGCCTAGGAACAACTGTGTGTAAAGATGGGAAAAGGCGAACATCTTGGTGGAATGAGGAAGTGAGAGCAGCCTGTAAACGTAAAAAGAAGGCTTATCAGAAATGGCTCCAAACAAGGGCCGAGGCAGACAGGGATTTGTACGTAGATGAAAGAAACAGAGCGAAACAAATAGTTGTTGAATCCAAAAAGAAGTCATGGGAAGATTTTGGTAATAACCTGGAAAAGCTAGGTCAAGCAGCAGGGAAACCTTTCTGGACAGTAATAAAGAATCTTAGGAAGGGAGGGAAAAAGGAAATGAACAGTGTTTTGAGTAATTCAGGTGAACTCATAACAGATCCCAGGGAATCACTGGAGAGGTGGAGGGAATATTTTGAACATCTTCTCAATGTAAAAGGAAATCATCCTTGTGGTGTTGCAAACAGTCAAGCTCATGGGGAGGAGGAAAATGATGTTGGTGAAATTATGCTTGAGGAAGTGGAAAGGATAGTAAATAAACTCCATTGTCATAAGGCAGCAGGAATAGATGAAATTAGACCTGAAATGGTGAAGTATAGTGGGAAGGCAGGGATGAAATGGCTTTATAGAGTAGTGAAATTAGCGTGGAGTGTTGGTAAGGTACCTTCAGATTGGACAAAAGCAGTAATTGCACCTATCTATAAGCAAGGGAACAGGAAGGATTGCAACAACTATCGAGGTATCTCATTGATTAGTATACCAGGCAAAGTATTCACAGGTATCTTGGAAGGGAGGGTGCGATCAGTCGTTGAGAGGAAGTTGGATGAAAACCAGTGTGGTTTCAGACCACAGAGAGGCTGTCAGGATCAGATTTTCAGTATGCGCCAGGTAATTGAAAAATGCTACGAGAGGAATAGGCAGTTGTGTTTATGTTTCGTAGATCTAGAGAAAGCATATGACAGGGTACCGAGGGAAAAGATGTTCGCTATACTGGGGGACTATGGAATTAAAGGTAGATTATTAAATTCAATCAAAGGCATTTATGTTGACAATTGGGCTTCATTGAGAATTGATGGTAGAATGAGTTCTTGGTTCAGGGTACTTACAGGAGTTAGAAAAGGCTGTAATCTTTCACCTTTGCTGTTTGTAGTTTACATGGATCATATGCTGAAAGGTATAAAATGGCAGGGAGGGATTCAGTTAGGTGGAAATGTAGTAAGCAGCCTGGCCTATGCTGACGACTTGGTCTTAATGGCAGACTGTGCCGAAAGCCTGCAGTCTAACATCTGGGAACTTGAAAATAGGTGCAATGAGTATGGTATGAAAATTAGCCTCTCGAAGACTAAATTGATGTCAGTAGGTAAGAAATCCAACAGAATTGAATGTCAGATTGGTGATACAAAGCTAGAACAGGTCGATAATTTGAAGTATTTAGGTTGTGTGTTTTCCCAGGATGGTAATATAGTAAGTAAGATTGAATCAAGGTGTAGTAAAGCTAATGCAGTGAGCTCGCAGTTGCGATCAGCAGTATTCTGTAAGAAGGAAGTCAGCTCCCAGACGAAACTATCTTTACATCGGTCTGTTTTCAGACCAACTTTGCTTTATGGGAGCGAAAGCTGGGTGGACTCAGGATATCTTATTCATAAGTTAGAAGTAACAGACATGAAAGTAGCAAGAATGATTGCTGGTACAAACAGGTGGGAACAATGGCAGGAGGGAACTCGGAATGAGGAGATAAAGGCTAATTTAGGAATGAACTCGATGGATGAAGCTGTACGCATAAACCGGCTTCGGTGGTGGGGTCATGTGAGGCGAATGGAGGAGGATAGGTTACCCAGGATAATAATGGACTCTGTTATGGAGGGTAAGAGTAGTAGAGGGAGACCAAGACGACGATGGTTAGACTCTGTTTCTAACGATTTAAAGATAGGAGGTATAGTACTAAATGAGGCGACAACACTAGTTGCAAATCGAGGATTGTGGCGATGTTTAGTAAATTCTCAGAGGCTTGCAGACTGAACGCTGAAAGGCAAAGCAGTCTATAATGATAATGTATGTAATGTATGTATGTTGCTTTACGTCGCACTGACACAGATAGGTCTTATGACGACTAGGCTACTTTTAGATAGCATTGATTCTTTTACCCAAAGTAAAGTATTCTTGAATGAAAATAGTTAACTGCTTTAAGAATAAGGAATGTAGTGTAATATGACGTACAGAGTGTAACCATCCAGTGTTCTCTAGCCATATTAATTGTAATTCTACAGTCCAATTACGTGATATCACTCGATATCAAAATTTTCCGTCATCGGCAATTATTCATTGAGACCTGTTAATTTGACTACAGTCATTTGGAAATAACAGGGGCTATTGAAATCATATTACATATATTAGAACATCATTCGTTGTCATATTATGAAGGATAGGAATTTATTATGTATTGTAATGTGGTCAATGTGTTGAGACAGAGTTTGTGTCATTTCATCTCATATCTGTGTAAACGGGAAAGTTATTCTTGAGGCTGGAAATTTGCGATGAATCACTGGCTTTATCTCAAGACCACATGATTATACAGCGACCAGCGCGCAGGGCTAGCGCAAGCTAGCGACTACATCGTAGACACGCCCACTGGTTACTCTGGAAGGAAGGAGAGAGGGAAAGATATGATATGAGATCAACGAATACGTTGTAAAGAGACTTGGTATGGAGCAGTTACCTAGGGAGAGGATGGCTCGTGTATATTATCGCGCACGGGGCAATCCATAGACACACAATTATATTATTTCGGGACAGTGAGTTTTTCCTTCGAGATGCAGTACGTAGCTGAAGTGATGTTGTCGGATCAGGGTTAGACGGAACAAGTATACGGCTCGTGGTATATTCTATATTATTCTGGACGAAGAACTACGTTAGTTCAAGTCTGTGGTACTTGGTACAAACCTGTATTGTATCTGGTGAACAGCTTATTTGGATTGAGGTTTCTGATAACATGGAAAAATTCATAACACTAAATTTTCTCCTCCTAAGATCAACGGTGATCAATTTTCACAAGCATAGGGCCAATGTCTAATTTAAAGACTAGGCAATTAGCGAGTGCTAATCCAAATAGCCCAAACAAACATCGCAGAAGGAAGGAAGGATGTCCATGGAGCCGGTCTGGAACGAGAAAAGGGGAACGAGTAACCACGAAATTCAGATGACCTCAACGGAAGCTGCAATTTGTGACCCACAATTAGATAAAGCAAGCAACAGTAAATTTCAGTAACGTAAATTCTAAATTCTCTCCGTGCTTAAAATAACTTTTCCGATTCATCTCATTTTTTGTAATAAATTCATTTCATTTTATATTGCGTTAATTTTCTTTCTCAAAGCGATACTTCATGGTTAATTATTTAAAATCCCACCCCTATGATCTAAGTATAAGTCTTTATACTATTCAATATACATTTTGCTGTACAGTTTTGTTTAAAACTGTAAATCTGGCGCCCAAACAAACATAGGGAAATGGGAAACCATGGAAGGATAATTGATATTCTATTTACGTGGCAATTTTCGGGCAAGCCACATATAGTTTATATTTATATTCACGTGTCCCCACCTAATAACTTTCGTTTCTTCAAGTGTGAAGTAGGAGAGGCGAACAGTTACAAGGGGATGAAAAGTATTGCGTATAGCAGAAAATAGAGCACATGTTGGTTTTTATTTCTTCAATGTCATATCCATGAAATAAGGATATTATTGACCTTCCCTGCTAATTGTCTTCAACTGACACACCATATGACCTCATAATTGACGTTTTACTTGTAATGCATGTGCTTGAGAGAATTCTAGTGGTACAATTAGTGTTCAATATGTAACAGTGTCATTAGTGCACAAACATGTTTCTTGTAAATAGGCACTTGCGTTGCATGTGTCTAGTGTCGTCACTTAGTTTACAGTGATCCATATTCTCAGATAAATCCCTCATTTTTAAATGTTAATTTAACGTGAATTAATTATAACTTAGCAATTCAATACGATAATCAGAAGGTTACATTTATGTATCACAGGCTTGTTTACATTCAACCGATGCGTCGGTCATATTGATTTTTTATTAAGGTCTAATACTATTGTAGATGGCCTTGCTTTTACCATTGTTTGTTATGATGTGCTTTGTCTCTTTTGCTTCCACTCATCTCCGATAGATGGGATCACTGCTGCGTGCCGAGTAAACCAGCCTGCCTGAATGTTGGAAAGAAGTAGCTGGCGAATTAGGTCACTTTGCTTTTTAGCATGCCATTCCTATGATTCATAAATTTTCTGATAACTATTGGTTCATCATAGCAATTCAGCTGTTCTATCCCTACTCCAAAGCACTGATTGGAGTGGCACACTTAACGGAATACGGCAGAGGAGTGTTTACCGTCGGCGGGTGCACAGTGGGCGTCGGCCTACATGTAGCCTCGACTGGTCCAACAACTCTGCACTCTAACCGACCAACCGAGTAGAAGAGGCGTGGACACGGTTCTACACCTCTGTATTCGGGAAACGGAGAGGAGGTGTACCCCACCGTCCGCTGTCCTGAGAGTGGTTTTCCATTTCATACACTAAGACGAACGGTGGGACAGTCCTAGTCTTGACCACGGCCGCCAACCTACTCACCTTCTCCCAACATCTCCTTCACCGTAACAAATATCCCGGCCTGAGAGACGGCGTCACCGCCAGGGAGGCCCGCCTCCCCCTTCAGGGGAGGAATGAAAACATTTAGTAGTAGAGTGTTCACGGCTGTCTGTGACCTCATTCAATAGAGAAGCATTGACATATAAGCTAGTGAATAAATATATACATAAATAAAATAAAATATTAACTCATTTTATTTGAGGGTTTATCCTACAAGTTTCTAAGTACCTAGATGATTTTTTCAGTAATTCCAACATCAATGCGGAATGAAATAATTTTTAACCATTTCAATAATGAATGATCCATTACCTTGGTATAAAACTATATACAGACCTATATTTCAGATTCAAAGCTAGGTAATTCATTTGTTCTCAATAAAAAGGTGTTCAAGCTTTGAGTTACCTATTCAGTTTACGAATCTCGCTGATAAATTTAATGAATGGAATGAGTGTTCTAGTCCTGAAGTTTATCCCATTTGTGAAGCAAATCAAGTGAGAGTAATTTTAAGGTGGTGTGCAACTCCAAGGATCAGTTAAGCCTGCACTATGTGGAATTGCCTAAAGGGAGGGCAGTTTAATCAATATAATTGCAGGTCTTAGAGAGGATTATCAGTTCTCCACTGATGACGAAGACATTGTGGATCCTCGTTCCCAACGTAGACAGCGAGGAAGCATTCTCAGTGTATTCGTACGTTTTAAGTGATATTAAAAGTAGTCTGCAAATGGTGAAATTGCAATATCTGTAATCTTTGGTGTATTCACGTATATAAGCTGTTATGAGTGTGCCAGATATGAATATACCTAAATGAAATTTGTCCTATTTTCAAATGCTGTTCATAAATCATCTGTGATCTTAATGAAAAGCTATAAAACACATAATAGTACTAGCTTCAGTACCCGGCCTTGCCCGCATAGTTTATGAATGTTTACCCTCAAGAGTTGTATTACTTGTTAATTATGCGTGAAGTGATTTTTTTGTATAAATCCTTATTGACACTTTGATTGATATTTTATTATCTATTATGTCATTTTAAAGTTATTTATAAATGTTAGATTTCAATTTTTAGATTATTTCATTCCATTTTCGACTAAAACTTTGAATATGTGGAAACCCGATTTGACTGGGAAGTATTTGATCCTTTTTTTTTTTAATTTTATGTATTTACCCATGGCGCTGTAGATACGGTCTACACCCGGGCCTCTCAGGGTTCATGCGCCTCGTGCATGCACTGTGCACGGTGCAAAAGACGAATTCGCTTTGTTGCCCAGAGTGCAGACGCCCACTCCTCGATTTGGAGCAATAGTGCTGTCTCTCTCTTTCCCCACGCCTGTCTCGCTCGCTCCCCCTGTCTCCCTCTTTCTCACTTGTTCCGTAGTGCTCCAAATCCGAGCCGAGTTGAGCCGAGCTTAACCGAGTAGCCCAGAGACGAAAAGTTGCTCCGAGACGAGCCGAGTGGAACTGATAAACAGTGCACGGAGCTCGTGCGCCTCGATTTGCACGCGTGAGATTTTGGGCGTTTGAGAGGCCCTGGTCTACACGATTCCAACTGTGAGTAGGACTGTCACCAGTCAGCCTTGTGGCCCCAAAATATGTGAATTCAGTACTATTGTAGGTCATATCAGACTACTTATGTACTTTTCACTTCATATCAGCCCCGTCCCAATGGAGCATGAATGTGCATTTAAAAGGTATCTCGAGTGTCGCAATTCATCTCAACGACACGCAAACAATAGATTCTATATTAATATTGATTATGTTCTATTATTTTACGTGGTTTTGCATTGCCTCTCTCTCTCTTTCTAAGTAGGTACACATGTAGAAATCAGACACATTAGTACAAAATAAATGAAAGGCAGTGATATTTTGTTTATTCAAGTGCTTTGGGATGTACACTATTTTTGGTCTTTCCATCTTCTGCATTAAAAAAAAAAATTCGGGTGTCCCACCCGTGAGCATGCAGCACGTGCAAAGGATGGACTTCCCAGATTTAATCCACACACACTTGATGGGATTGACCTTGTGCCTTGTTGATGGTCATTGAGAATGCAAGGCGAAATGGGAACTTAAGTCTTTCGCAATGAAATTGCATGTCGGTGGGAATGATGGGAATACGTGGCTCGTAATCGCTTTTCCTTCAGTGTTCCGCTGGTAGATATAACAACTGATGCACGTTTAAAAGACACGATTATTTTGCAAGTGCAAGCAAAGAAACAATATTGCTAATTATATATTTTTCAATGTAATAGAGCACTTCCACCTACGTACAAATAAATGACGTACCTTTTAACAGTTTTTAATGTGTGTTTCGCTGGTGGATCTACAAGTTGCGCCCATTCATTCCTTTTGCCATCACTACCATGGAAAGTACGAAGAAGATCCGCACTCTGCTTTCTATTCACAGCGATGCTAGGTCACAGAGCCTGCCGCTACTGTCAGCCAGCTTTCACGAACCTTCTAGCAAGAAGCGTACTTGATAAAATATGGCGGCGTGTTCCCATCCTGCTATATACATCGTTTCTTACCGGATCATCGTGATGCAGAGTAAGTCACTGTCGCCTAGCGACAATCTGTCCATCAAGTTGATTCAATTCTGGTACGGCTTTGAAGTTAAATGACTTATATAAAATAACTCAGGATGAAATACTACCCATCGGATTTCGTTCAAACTGTTTCCTAAACTCTCTCAGGAGTAATAAGAATAAATTGTGAAATTTTCAGCGAAGTCCGTCCAGTAGTTCTTGAGTCTAGTCAAGATGACCAAACAAACGTTCATTTTTATATATTACGAAGAAGAAGAAGGAGAAGATATGTAGATGTGAATAGTACTGATTTGCTGATTAAAGGTTAACATTTATTTTATTTAAGATCTAAGATATTATTAAATACGGTGTAATAGGACTTGCAACAGACGAGTTTGCTGTTCGGTTAGGGGCGCGCAGGTGTGATCCTTCATCCGGGAGATAGTGGGTTCGAACCCAACTGTCGGCAGCCCCGAAGATGGTTTTCCGTAGTTTCCCATTTTCACGCCAGGCAAATACTGCGTTTGTACCTTAATTAAGGCATTGGCTTCTTCCTTCCAGTTCTTGCTCTTTCCTATCCCATCGTAAGCACAAGACCTATCGTTGTCGAAGTAACTTAAAGCAAATTGTAAAAAATATATATGACTTCCTTTTCCTTTTATGATCTGTTATCGAAATTACAGCGGGCGGCCAGCGGAGGTGTATTTTTTTTTTGTAATGAGACAACTGTTGGTGTTCTGTTGATTCATATCTGATAGTAAAATTGGCTCAAAAGAGAAATAAACTGAGATTATACCATGGAAATCTGCTCATGGCATCTCCCCAAAGAGTGAGAAGAATATCCAAGAAAACTGTGAAGCACGGAAATATCTGTACGCTTAGTAACTTGTGGATAAGGAAAGGACCGAATCTGTAATACCAGGCGTAAGACTGTTCAATTGAAACATTGATAAAACTGGTAACACTGCAAAGAGGTCTCTCTGACGAGATGGTGAGAAGGTGGTAAAACTGCATGTTTGCCGTTTATAACAGATCAGAACGTGGCCAATCTGGGACAATCGTCTGTTGAGCAGAGGTCAAAGAGCAAAATCCATGTTTAATGGTCGTGTTCAAGCAAATGCAACGCAGCATGATTCATTTCTTGTGCAAAGAAATGGCTTTGACCGGGAAATCTGTCCCAGAATGTGCTTGTACCCCACAGCGAAGCACGTTAACACGCTGCCAGCGCTGTTTTCGTTGGGGGCTTACGGATCACCCGCTTTACAGCCACGACCTCTGCCCTTGCGACAGTCATGTATATGGTCTGCTGAAGAAAACCCTGAAAAGAAAGTGTTTCGCCGTCTGTCAAGCGGTTCCTGATGCTGTGGAAGAGTGGTTCAACCAGCATTCAGCGTCCTTAGTAATTGTAAAGAGCCAAACCACATGGCGCAACAGCCCTGATGGGCCATGGCCTGCAAAGCGACCGCTGCTCAGCCTGAACGCCTGCAGATTACGAGGTGTCGTGTGTTCAGCACGACGGATCCTTTCGGCCATTATTCTTGGCTTTCTAGACCGGGGCCGCTATCTCAGCGTCAGATAGCTCCTCAGTTGTAACCGTGTAGGCTGAGTGGACCTCGAACCACCTCTCAAATCCAGATAAAAACCCCTAACCTGGTCGGGAATCGAATCCGTGTCCTCTGGGTAAGAGGCAGCCACGCTACCCTTATAACGCGGGGCCGGCATCCTTAATAATTGTAGAGGGTGTAAATAATCTTCAGCTTTGAAACTGGGGCTTGAATGGTAGGATGCTTTCAGAGAGCACGCTGAAAGGCGTAACTGCCCGCAATGAAGATGTATGTGTGATGTATAATAATGATAAAAATAATAATAATAATAATAATAATAATAATAATAATAATAATAATAATAATAATAATAATAATAATAATTATGGCGTATGTCCTCTGGAGGGGCCCGGTGCAGGTCTTTCGAATTAACGTATATAGGCGACCTGAGCATCTGTGACGAAGGGTCCCTACTAGGACGAAATTTGAAGTTGAAAAGGGCAAAAGAACTCACAGTTGCCGAGACAAAGGAATTAACCTGTGAACGTTAAAATCCTCGACCTGGTAAGTAATTGTACCTGGCACCTTTTGGACCAGAACAAAGCTTATGAAACAATTAGCTGCGGAGCCGAATCTCTTCACCCTACCATGCGTGCTGTCGTTTTGTTTTAATATATATTGTCCAATACATTTAGTGTAATTTTGTGAACACCTGTCTACTTTCAATTGAAAAACCCTTATATGGCGAAGAAAGAACGGTATGTCGCAGTATTTGATGCTTGTACAGTACAGGCTTGTTTCATGTGGCATATAGGCAAGCGTGAAATTAGTCAACCGCGACAAATCACGTTTAAAGTGTCAGAATAGGCTGAGAATTTCCTTGACAGTAACCTTATTGAAGAGATATCAACGATTTTTGAAGATATCATTTGTGGAGCTAAGGATGAAACCAATTGCCAGATAAGTTGAACAATGTGTGGTATCAAGAGGATGTCTTGTATTCCAGGGAAAATGAAACTTAACTTAGCATCTCCTAAATATAATCAGGGATAAAACGTACTCTATGAAGTTCGGTTGCTGTAGAATATTTTGAAAGGACAATAGTTTTGTTCGTTAGATGTAAAATGGATTTTTAAATAAGATGTAATCTATTAAAATAATGGTGCTACAAATTCAGAAGTTTGTAATTCGTTGGCCAATCATTGTAGGTATATTTCTAGAAATATGAGAATATTATGGAATACCTCAACTTGTCTTATCCCATACGTTACTTCTACTGCAAATTCATCACTCAAGGTACATCGATTTTACCTGTGGAATGCACTGAAATTAATCATAATATTTTATGTTGTAATTTTATTTGCCATTTCATCAAATACTTCTCTAAATAACATAATTGTCATGTAACTAAAGGAGACAATATTCCTCTTTAAGAACACCATTATTCTAAACGTTTAAATAAAGGAGGACCGGGCGAGTTGGTCGTGCGGTTAGAGTCACGCGGCTGTGAGTTTGCATTCTGGAGATAGTGGGATTGAATCCCACTGTCGGCAGCCCTGAAGATGGTTTTTCCCTGGTTTCCCATTTTCACACCAGGAAAATGCTGTGGCTGTACCTTAATTAAGGCCACGGCCGCTTCCTTCCCACTCCTAGGCCTTCCCTGTCCCATCGTCACCATAAGACCTATCTGTGTCGGTGCGACGTAAAGCCACTAGCAAAAAGTAAAAGTAAAGGAGGCGTATTTCCGCATTTACTTTCCGGGTGAGATGGCGGGAATGTCTCGTTTGTATAGACGATGCCTGAGGTAAAATATACGTAGGCCTTACTTATCTCCAGAGTAACACGTAATTCAAACGTGGAAACTTACAGGGAGGAACGGGGAACCAGAAAGGTGTAGGCTGTACGAGATGAAATAATAGGATTTGACACCGTCTGGAAATTATTCCACAACAGATATAAGAAGAACGTCATTCATCTCGTTAAGAATATCCCTGTACAATATCAGTTTTTAAGGCAATGACTCAAAGGTAAATTCCGTACCACATATTTCTTTCTTTATGTATTTTAAAATTAGATACATTTCATTATGGATTTAAAACTACTTGAAAAAGTTTGAAGAAATGTTTCTAGTGGATCAGGTGTTCAAAATATGTAAAAAAACAGGCTTATTAAAAAGGATTTTTTAACGTATTAGAGAGTACAGAACATAAAAATCCTATTAAGTAATTTTAACGCCTTTTACAATTGCATAGAATTTTCAACTTGAAATTAAATTTTCGCGGGGGCCCTTTATGTATTTTACTGAGGTTAGTGTGCACGAAATGTGAGGTATACATTTATTTGCTATATTAGATCCCTAGGATCAGTGAATGGTAGTGTGATCGAACTTAGCAGTTGTAGGCGCAGAGAGGAACAAGCCGGTTCAGCAGTACGTGTCGTTCGATGTCGGCTTGTGGTAGATCTTGTGGGATATATTCGGCACATACCGGATATAACTGATTCAAACTCAGCAATAGGTCACTCAATGAAATTCCAATTTCGGTGCAATGTGGTAGAGTTGAACAGAACGTCGAAATTGTCGAGCAGACTGCCTAAGGGGCAGTATAATGGCTGGATCTTTTAGCTGAGACCATGGATTATTATTATTATTATTATTATTATTATTATTATTATTATTATTATTATTATTATTATTATTATTATTATTATTATTAGTAGGATTCTTCTTCTTCTTCTTATTATTATTATTATTATTATCATCATTCTTCTTCTTCTTCTTTTTCTTCTTCCGTTACGGCCTCTGCAGGAGAGTGGGAAGCTTTATAATTGTTTGGGTTTTCTTCTTTTCCTTCTCATAGAACCTGTTCATCCTCCCTCTCCTTATCTCCCGTTCTTCAACTGATATTTTTAGTATCCTTTTCTCCTGTCTCCCCCACTGGTGTTTCTCTATCCTATTGCTGTACCTTTCTCTGTCATTGAGCTGTGTCATATTGGTTGGTGTATATTTAGGGTATACTTCTCCAGTTCTCTGTCCCTTCCACCTTGATCTTATCTCACTCCAGACAACCCACTTAGTTCCACTCTTTCCTCTCGTCCTACACGTCGTCTCCTATACTCTCCATATCCATTGTGCTAACATGTCCAGAAAAAATAATAAATAAGTTAAAGATTGTGAACAACTGAATAATGACCTCGATAATGTTGTGAGATGGACAGGAGGTACAGGTATGATGATAAACGGGGTTAAAAGTTTGGTTGTGAGTTTCGCAAATAGGAAAAGTCCTCTCAGTTTTAAATACTGCATCGATGGGGTGAAGGTTCCTTATGGGAATCATTGTGAGTACCTAGGTGCTAATATACGGAAAGATCTTCATTGGGGTAATCACATAGATGGGAATGAAAATAAAGAGTACAGATCTCTGCACATGGTTATGAGGGTGTTTAGGGGCTGTAGTGAGGATGTAAAGGAGAGGGCATATACGTCTCTAGTAAGACCCCAATTAGAGTATGGTTCCAGTGTATTACCAGGATTACTTGATTCGAGAACTGGGCAAAATCCAAAGAAAAACAGCTCGATTTGTTCTCGGTGATTTCCGACAAATTGAGTTGCTTTACTAATGTGTTGCAAAGTTTGGGCTGGGAAGACTTGGGAGAAAGGAGACAAGCTGTTCGACTAAGTGGTATGTTCCCAGCTGGCATTGGAGAGATGGCGTGGAATGGCATCAGTAGACGAATAAATTTGAGTGGTGCCTTTAAAAGTAGGAAAGATCACAATTTGAAGATAAAGTTGGAATTAAAGAGGACAAATTGGAGCAAATATTCGCTTACAGGAAGGGGAGTTAGGGATTGGAATAACTTATCAAGGGAGATGTTCAATAAATTTCCAATTTTTTTGCAATCGTTTAAGAAAAGGCTAGGAAATAAACAAACAAGGAATCTGCCACCGGGGCGACTGTCCTAAATGCAGATCAGTAGTTACTGATCGATTCATTGAAATATTGCTATTTTGAATCTTAATTCTTCAGAGATCGCTCTCATGTTTCGGTACATTCGTCCCTTGATCTTAGTTCCCATATTTAACCTCCTCTTTTCGTTCCCAGTATCTTTCTCAGAATTCTTTCCTCTTCTTTTTCCACTTGCTCTTCCCCATGCCTTCCTAGTGTCATCGTCTTGGCCGAGTTTTGCATCTGTTGAGATGTTTTGTTTTATTGTACATTTCTCTGGTCACGAGGTAGGTAGTCCTCATTTTATTCACCCTCTCTATTATCCCATCGCGGCTGCTGTTCCTTCCTATTACATATTCTCCAAGGAACATACACTTGTGTACCATTTGCACGGTGCCTTCTAGTGTTTTCCAAACCCCAGTGGTGTTGAGAGTGGGCGATTGGTAGTCCTACACATCTGGCTGATTTCCTCATATTGCCCAGTTGTTTCTTTGCATTTTATTCCGTCTCGCTTCCATAACATTCTTCTTCTTGTTATTATTTACATTATTACTATCCTGGGACATACCGTTTTAAGTTCCGTCGACAGCTATGTTCAGAATAAAACATTTTTTGACTTCCATTGTTGTTTAAATTACGTGTTCGGCATTGGAAGAACACTAGAGAAAAGATGTATAGTAGTCTCAGGAGTGGTATTTACATAGTTTTCCATATCATCATACTCGCGCTGGGAAAGGAAAAATATAGACTATTGCACCTTTCTTGTAACCTCCGTGGCTCAGGTGGCAGCGCGTCGGCCCCTTACCGCTGAGTTTCGTGGTTCAAATCCCAGTCACTCCATGTGAGATTTGTGCTGGACAAAGCGGAGGTGGGACAGGTTTTTCTCCGAGTACTCCGGTTTTCCCTGTCGTCTTTTATTCCAGCAACACTCTCCACTCTCATTTCATTTCATCTGTCAGTCATTAATCATTGCCCAAGAGGAGTGCGACAGGCTTCGGCATCCAGCACAATTCCTACCCCTGACCCGGTCTTTGACTGGAAAGCAGGTTGTAGGATTTTTTATTGCACCTTTCTTACCTATTCTTATCCAAAATAAATATCAGTCGTATACAGACATATTCTAGTGCAGACATTACATCTATAAAGATTCTCATAATGACTTCCAAACCAAAAAAAAAAACCATGGCACTACAGCCCTTGAAGGGCCTTGGCCTACCAAGCGACCGCTGCTCAGCCTGAAGGCCTGCAGATTACGAAGTGTCGTGTGGTCAGCACGACGAATCCTCTCGGCCATTATTCTTGGCTTTCTAGACCGAGGCCGCTATCTCACCGTCAGATAGCTTCTCAATTCTAATCACGTAGGCTGAGTGGACCTCGAACCAGCCCTCAGGTCCAGGTAAAAATCCCTGACCTGGCCGGGAATCGAACGCGGGGCCTCCGGGTAAAAGGCAGGCACGCTACCCCTACACCACGGGGCCGACCATAATGACTTCATGTATACTAAATTGATGGGAACCTTGATGACGATGTCCGAACACAAAATCGAGCACCAATAAAATCAAGTAGAACGTTTGTTTAAGAAATTTCTCTCCCACAAGGTAGCAGTGAATATTTGCATTTGAACATCATTAACATGAAAATTCCCTAAATTTCCTCACTGGGAGTAGAGTTGGATCGTGTTTAACTTTTTAACATAATTTAGTGTGTTCATGAAAATTAAAACCTACAACCTGTTTTCCAGTGATTGACTGGGTCAGGGATGTAATGAATGAAGCATATGTAGGCTGTTAGTACGATGGGGTCGCCACTCCCAAAGTGATTTATTGATGAATGATATATGCAATGAAATGAGAATGGTGAGTGTTGCTGGAATGAAAGATGACAGGGAAAACCGGAGTACCCGGAGAAAAACCTGCCCCGCCTCCGCTTTGTCCAGCACAAATCTCACATGGAGTGACCGGGATTTGAACCACGGTATCCAGCGGTGAGAGGCCGACGCGCTGCCGTCTGAGCCACGGCGGCTCCTTTCGTGTGTTCATATGGAGCAATATTAATATGGAACATGAACATATGAATATTCGATTGAGTCATATGTGTGTCCCATATGAGAATGTACATATGGATGATCGTTTTCTCCTCTATAGGGCTCATACCGTTTGAGGGAAAACAATAGCGCAACTAAGTATAAAAGGGAAGCGTCTTCAAGGTGATGATGGCGTGCGGCTTCGAGGAGGCCTGGTGCAGGTATTTCGAGTTGACGCACTATAGGCGACCTGCGCGTCTGTGAGGATGGGACCCAGCCTATAACGAATACCAATGATGCAGGCGGCATACACACCAATCTCCGAACCATCGGAATTAACCGCGGCCAGGAATCGAACCCGCGTTAACCTGGGTCAAAGACAAGCACACTAACCATTTAGACATGGATGTATCCAAGGTAAAACACTTCTATCTGAACGAAAAACACGAGCCTCTATTTTGGAGAAATATCAGAAACATCAACATTAATCACACATTTCTCATTTTCTTTACTTGGATAGTGCAGCTGGTTTCTCTTTGTAAAATATCGTAGTCTCGGAATCACTTTCAGTACCAGTTCGTAGCTCACGCAACGAACAGGGTGCCCTTAATATACTCCTACCCTCCCATGTGTAGCAGTGAATAGCCTTATGCTTCAAGAATGTATTCGTAACTGATAACTACTACTACAACTACTTTTAATATTCATAAATTATTACCTTTTTGTATATTTTGTCCTCAGGGGCAATCAACTGTTGGGGAAAGACGAAATAAATAAATAAGCACACTGGAATATAAGTCAAGTGAACAGTTCCCACTCCTACAAGCTGCCATATCACCCTCACATTTACCTATCACTTTCTCATACCCTTCAGTTCTAACACCGTCATTGGCATCGCCCATTAGGGCTCTCCTATCCTTGCTGTAGATCCTGACTACGATAAATCTCAGAACTTCATAAAATTTCTCAACTTCATCTTCTTCTGCACCGTCATACGGTGCATAGACTGAGACTCTTCTCGTTCTGATTCCTCCAACTGCTAAATCTACCCACATGATTGGCTTATTAACATGCCTAGGAGAAACAGAACATATAATCTCTATTCCTTCAGAGTAGCTGGTGCATAACCTCTTTATTTATTTAAATACTTAGAAACTTGGAATATGCAATTTATCTTAATGAAGTTCTCTTTTTCTTTGGAGAGAATATGTTTACACATATCTAAATGTTTGAATGTTCTATCCTGAATGGAGAGAAAAGAGAACTTCGTTAACATAATTTCGAGTTTTAAAGTTCCTAAGTATTTCAACATAAATATTCGAGTGTGATTTGATAGGATCTGATGATGTTCCTTCAAGAACGAAGCATGTCACTGTAGTTTAATTAAGTTGTTATTTTACAAGTTCCTTCAGGTGGTTTATAAATTACTCAGACTGAAGAGCCCTACATGAGGTAATGTGAAGTTACATAAGAGTGAGGCACTTTGTGCATTTATCTGAGGTATTAGTATTAGTAAAATCCACTACGGTGAACGCTTTTAATTCTAAAATTGAGCCAATATTACACATTGTTTATTCAGTCAGACCTCATGAATTGTTAAAGAGTTTCGCTTCATCCTATACTCAATTTGTGGGGAATGAAATTTGTGACGTTAATTTTGCGAGTAGGATATGGAAACGATGACAATGGTGGGATTGAAACTTAAAATTTACATTACTGCTCCTGTTGTATTGTGACTTAAATTTACATTTTGGTGGTGTCTACACCTCTGTTCTGGATGCCGGTATCATCAACCGTAAGTAATAAAAACCAATACACCACACATCCACATTTAGTATACAGTTAATTCATGGGCCACGTATAATTTAAATTTCAAAGCTCGGTCTATCTACCCGATTATAAGAAAACCGAAATTGTAATCACAGCCAGCTTTTGGTGTGAAATATACGCGTTTGTTGAATAATATTCCAACAGTGAGCGGTAGTTGTGACACTCCCATTTTGAAATAGTATTATATTATTAATCGTCCACCTGTGTGGTGTAGTGGTTAATATGATTAGCTGCCACCCTCCTCCCCCGTTCGAGGGTTTGATTCCCACTTCTGCCAGCCTCGAAGTGATTTTCCGTTGTTTCCCACTTCTTCTCGAGACAAATGTTGGGTTGTACCTAACTTGAGGCCAAGGTTTCTTCCTTCCCTCTTCCTTACCTAACCCCTCCAATCATCTCGTCCCCCAGAAGGGCCCTGCTCATCATAGCATATGAGGACTCTTTGGCAAGGTACTGGTCGTCCTCCCCAGTTGTAGCCGACCGAATGTCTCACGCTTCAGGACAGTGCCGTTGAGGCGGTGGAGGTGGGATCCCTCCCTAAGTCCGGGGGAAAATGGATTACATAAATAATAATACATATGTATTAACCCATGCTGAATGAATTATAAACTTCACAAAATGAGCTCCCAGAAGGAAACTGAAATTTAATTACATCAACTGAAAATGTTATAAATATTCCAGCTTTTTGGGTCATTTTAAAAAGAAATTATAAACGTTCCATTGTAATACCACATTGGGATTTTACTACCTACCAAAATCGTCAGGGCATCGGATCGAATATTAGTATAATCATACCTTGAGGAATAGCCATGCACGCTGTGACCGAATTTCATTAACATTTCTGTACAAATATTTGCAATGTTACAACTTAAATTTGTACGGTGATACAAATATTCTGGACACACTTTGCATATCCCCAGTACTTTCTTCTAAAACTACCTTCTTCCACTCTTGTTCTTCACATACTGGCCGCCATCTTGGTCCATCACCTGACTCTTCCGCTCCCCCAACGTCAGTTCTATTTATCATCATTTCCAGAACGAACTTACATTTATAAAAATACGTGCTACCTACCTAAGCCGGAGGTTGAACCGGGGTCCGTTCACCGCTGAATGTGCGAGCACGTTACCTTGGACAGAGCTGGTTCTCTGCTCCATCTACTGCAACTACTCTGCAGGTGAGAAACAGAGATCAAATAATGTGATATACAGGGTGAAGCGAAATTCGCGCACTCGGGCGTCGCAGCGTGTCTCCTCTCATGCCAGCAATAAAAAATGTCTCTCACAAAAGTTCGTCCTGCGAATATATCCGGGAGAAAAAGTCGTTGAAAAGTGGCAATCTGGCAACACTGTAACCACATGTAGGGTAACTACCTCTGTCAGCACTTATTAGTCGTGCCGTACAGTTGGAGCAGTGGATACAGTTTTGGGTTAACAAGCATGAGGTCGAGGGGTCGATCCTGGGTTGAGGCGTATGTTTTTTATTCTGTAAATGTAGTCCAGGTGGTATGGTATCTGACATCTTACTCGTCAACAGCGAT
Organism: Anabrus simplex; assembly: GCF_040414725.1. Taxonomy (NCBI): domain Eukaryota; kingdom Metazoa; phylum Arthropoda; class Insecta; order Orthoptera; family Tettigoniidae; genus Anabrus; species Anabrus simplex. The sequence goes on from NC_090270.1 coordinate 326,723,794, forward strand.
TGCAGCGGGTTCTCTAGAAACAATTTGCACTTACATACTACGATCATAGAAATGGACGAACATTCATTTTCATTGGTCAGCTTTGAAAGACGCCCTTCCCCCGTCGTGGGTGTGAATTTATTCGCACCACTTCATCTACTAGATGCGTTACAACGTGTTCAGCGTTACTAAATTTTGTAAATGTAGGGTACATGTGACCTACGAAACGGTATGTTACTGTGTTACAGTATGTAATGTCCGATTGAAATTAGCAAATAAAAAACGCGGCTCAACCCAGGATCGAACCCCCGACCACCTGCATGCTAACCCAAAACTCTATCCACTGCAGCAACTGTACAGCACGGCTAATGCGTGCTGACAGAGGTAGTTAGCCTACATGTGGTTACAGTGTTGCCAGATTGCCACTCTTCAAAAACTTTTTTCTCCCGAATATACTCGCAGGACGAACTTTTGTGAGAGACATTTTTTTTTTTTTGCTGGCATGTGAGGAGTTGCGCTGAGACGCCCGAGGGCGCGAATTTCGCTTCATCCTGTATTTTCTCTTATTTATCTATTCTTCGGTTTCTGAAGGAGTTTGGGGAGTCATCGACTTACAGGCCACTATTTTTCATTCTGTGTCAACGTGCTACAGACTTTTGAACTACTGTAGGCATTACATGGTCTTTCAGTGCATCCGAACTGTTCTAACCTTTGACGTATTTTGTAAATCCTCATGTGTTTTGAACACATTGCTTCGTGCATCTAATAACAAAATATTCGGGTCGTGTCTCTCTGTTTCCTAACTTCCCCCAATCCCCGCCATATCCTATATCCTGCTAACAGTTTCGGTATCACTCAGAGTGTACAGAGCCCTAAGGTACTTTGTACGAAGGTTGGAACTTAAGTAGTGGCAACTATTTATTTACAACAGATACAAAAGACTTACATATTAGCAACCTTTACTGTCCTCAGTGTTGTGAATAATAGGATCCTGATTGTTCTTACAAGTTGTAAAAAGAGGACATCGATGTAGGTGTTTGTTTGAACATAAAAATTATTAGAACGTCCTTGGTTAAAATCGTAGTATCAAGCTGCATGCCATAAGTTCACACGATTACACTTTCTGGAGCGTTGAGTCAATGCGCCCAAAAATCTGTTGGGGTAGAACAATTTAACATGATCAAGAATCAAGTTTACTGAAAATTCCAGGACGAATGATGTAAATTGAGCGTTTCTCAAACATAAAGAGCTTCAGGTTTGATCACTGTTGAGTAATGAGGAATTTTACTGTTCCAGGACAAGCATTTTTGTCATTTGGTTGGTTGGTTGGTTGGTTGGTTGGCTTAAATTAGGTTCGTTGTTGGGTTTGTTTGAGTGCAGGCTAGGTGGGTGTAGTGGGGCGGGGTGAGGTTTGGGTTTCTATAATCACGTTGAGGGGTAGGTTTGGGTATTGACGTCATCTTCTTATTCTTCTTATTCTTCGTCTGTGTATCTGGGCCGGTATTTTCTGTATTGGGGCCTTAGGGTGGGACAAATAAGAAATGCAAATGTGGTGGGGGATGCCCTAGAGTGGAATTATTCTTCAGTTATCATTTTGACCTAGAACCTGGACCAATGAAATCACAGTATCAGCAACACAGCATACCTTGCCTTGTAAAAGCCATACACGTATCTCGGGCTCTTCATCATGCTGGAAAATTTACGAACTGAATTCTACTTAGTTATTAAAAAGGACTAACTGCTAACAACTTCTATTGTTACTCTCACACAGATTCCAACGAAACATGATAAAATTAACGGATATTGGATTCTAAATTAATCAGCGTGTGATTTGTTTGAACAGAATTGACAATTACGACGAGTGTTGACACAATAAATTAAAAATGTATATTACTCTGATTGATGAACTATCAACTATATTGGGCAATCTATCAAAAGTATGATCTATGCCATTCTGCTTCACTGAGATAATTTGTATATGAATAAATGAAGTATGGAATACTCTTCCCTCCCAGTCACGCATCGTCATCAACTGGGGAGAATGTATGTATTGAAATATTTACTAATAAATGCTGTTCAAACTACTAAATATATTTCAAACAAAAATGATACCAAATTAATCCCTTAAATCCCTTGTAGACGTACATTTTGGTAATTAAACTAGATTGGAAATTGTAAAATATTGACTGGACCTGAATTAACTGGCAGTCTAGGATACCTCCTCATACATATCTTCACTGTTTGCGGGATGTGTGAACTCTGCTTTTACAATCTTTCGATTTCCTTTCACCACATCCGTCTGATTATTTTATTGGTGGTCTGTCCTGTGTGTTCCATCCTGCATTTAAAACCTATCAATTGTAACGTTTAAGTTAATTTTAAATTATTTCCACTGCGTAATGTACTTTATTTCCACATTTTCCTCTGTTTTTCTCTTGACAGCATTTTGGTAGATGTGAGATTTCAATGTATTTAATGTACAAAAGTAACGTTTCTCCTATTTTCTTTCCAACAGTTTCATTCTTATATATTTTTATAGTATCAAGCGGCCGATTTATCGACCATGTTCTTCTTTCGCCTGTATATTCATTCCATGCCGCACGATGACAGCATGAGCAATACCAACGGAAATATTGAAGTGTTTACTATCTGGAAATTTCGATAACGTGCGATATCAATATCAGTGAAGTTTCATAAAAGCTTTTAATTATTTCTTTCAATTCTGTTTACGTTAACATTTTACTCTGATTGTGATCTTGATGATGTAGGACGAACCTCCAATGGGCAAATAAGTTAGGACGCTATGGTGGTTTGACCGCAGCGTCCGTTCCTGTACCAGGGTAAACTTTCCCCGGATATTTATAATGCGTGACCTCTCTACGGCCATCTATGCCAAAAGGCTTGAACTTTTAAACTCCCAAGAAATTTCGTCGTCTACTGTTAGATGGCTCTACCATCGATTTATTAGTGCAATCTCACGGTCTAAAAACTAGCCTAGGCCTTAGGAAATTTCATTTTCGTTATTGGTAAACCTTTCTCTGAGGGTTGTTTTTTATGCACCGAAGTTGCCTCTACATCAGCTGGGGGTGTGTATAGCGATCCAGCCAATCAGCAAAATGTTCTGGAAGCTTTCCCTTACGGCACTTTAATAACAGGGCACATTAGGACCGTCTTGTCTGAAATGCCCAAGTGCTGAGGAGTGCGACTTGACGTGAGCCCAGGAGGCAGGGGTGAGGCCCACTTGAAGAAGATCCAGCGACACAAGGTAATGGCAGAATTTACCTAGATATATTGTAATGACGCCTGCGGGTCGTTTTAGGGTAAGGTTTCAGCCGTTTTACTTTTAATGTAACTTTGTAACTCATTTGCCTCTGAGAGCCTTGACTATGGTAATTTGTCAATGTAGGCGAAGTCTGAGGACTTTATTTCTATTTCCTACTTGGGAATATGTAATGAAAGAGAACAAAGAATGATGACCCTCTGTCATTTCCCATTCAATCTTGCATTGGGTGAGTAAAGTTTACAACCTCAAAATTTGGTAAATCTTGCCTCGGCTTTATATATTCCTCCTTCAGTCACACATTGTAGTATAGAATTAGCCTCTGTACCATTGGGGCATAAGCCCACTTAGGTTTTTAGCAACTTCTGTAAGGAGTGCGGGTTTTCCCTCTTTGTCTTGTTTATGGCCGGTTATGAGTAACCCTTTTCTTTTTACCGTTAAGGCCATGTAGTATGTAGTGTGTGCCATTATTGGGGAGGATTCGATGAACACTTTAAAGTGGGGTCACCCGGTGGGTTGCCTAGGGTCATTACGTGTAACAAATGAAACTCATTTGCCCCTGAGAGGCTTGAGTATGATAATTTGTAGCTCAGACTCCTGCGTAATGTAACCGCTAAGAGCAAACGTTGCCCTCGTAAAACATTGTGGAGCGATGCTCTTCTCTACGTAAATTTAACAAACTTGTAATTACCGCACGTATTTTATACCTTACGTTCGAACTTTTAAATCCCCGATATTGTTAGAGGTAACGACCTCGTTAATAACTAGTTCTATTGCTTGTTATTGATTCATATTTTCGTCTCTCTATTTCAAAAATTGAAGGAAAGAAAATTTCCAAATTTGTTTCGTTCTTCTTCTTCTTAACCTGTTTACCCTTATTTTCCTCAAGGTCAGTGTCCTGGAGCTTCAGACTCTGAGTAGGGGTTACAACTGGGGAGGATGACCAGTACCTCGCCCAGGCGGCCTTACCAGCTATGCTGAACAGGGGCCTTGAGGGGGGATGGGAAGATTGGAAGGGATAGACAAGGAAGAGGGAAGGAAGCGGCCGTGGCTTTAAGTTAGGTACCATCCCGGCATTTGCCTGTAGGAAAAGTGGGAAACCACGGAAAACCACTTCCAGGATGGCCGAGGTGAGAATCGAGCTCACCTATACTCTTTTGAACTCCTGAGGCTGAATGGACCCCGTTCCAGCCCTCGTATCACTTTTCCAATTTCATGGCAGAGCCGGGACTCGAACCCGGGCCTCCGAGGGTGGCAGCTAATTACACTGACCACTACACCACAGAGACGAACTGTTCCGTTCTGCTCTACTTAATTCATTGTCCTTCCATTCAACCCAGGCGCTTGTTACTTCTCTGTGAGCCACGGAAACACCGGAACAATTCCTAGGAAAGTACATATTAGCTCCAAGGAAGGACGAAGTGGCATACAATATCAGTGGTTGGTAAGAGGATGATGGCTCCATTCCAGGTTGAAGTAATTTCTGTACTAAATGTCTGTAAGAATAAACGTACTCTGTGTACAAAGCACAATGCAAAGACTATTACGAAGTGTTTTTAATTAAGGACCGTAGATGGAAAAGGGTGAATGTACCAGAAACATGTTTTCGAATAAACGCCAATGCAGAGTTCCCGAGCACAGTGGCATTTTCAGCCTTCTCTACCAAAGGAGATCAGGAATTAATGATTACCTACGGCCCTTGAATTGCGAGTATACTACATCCAAAACATTTTATGTAATTATATAACAATATTTAGCTTTTATAAATCTCATTTCTTTAATTAAGTGGCACAGAAGTTAGAAAATACGTGAGTGATAGCACACTGACACAATGGGCAGCACAGAAGAATTGCAGCGTGAGACGCTGGCACATTCACCCTTCCCCACCAAACTCAGCTGGGCACATTGGATTGTGGCTCTACCTGCTGAACTTCTTACCAACTAAACTAATGCAAAAGTTACCAGCACTTGCGGCATGACTAATACATCCCCTCAGTACAAAAACAAAAACCAACAACAACAACAAAAAATCATATTTCGGCAATTTCACTCTTTTCAATCTTTGGTCCTCAAAGTATATTACTGTAGTTTCAATTTCATTCATATCTAATGGCTGCCTGGCCGAGGCGGTAAAGGCGTCCTCGGTTCGCCCGGAAGCACGTGGGTTCGATTCCCCGTCAGGAAATCGTCAAATTTAAGAAACGAGATTTCTACTTCCGGAGATGCATATGGCCCTGAGGTTCACTCAACCTACACCAAAAATGAGTAGCAGGTTAATTTCTGAAGGCAAAGGCGGCTGGGAGTAGAGCTAACCACTCTACCCCATCACGTGCCGCGGTTAACAATGGTGGAAGCCTTTACGTTCCACTCCTCCAAGGGCCTTCATGGCCTGTACGGAGGTGTCTTTGTCTTTGTTCATATCTATTGTAACACGTGTTTTAAACTCAATCTAGAGAAACATCAATAACTTCCAACTTCTTCCGTGATAAATCACATGTTACAATAAGAAGAATTAACAATATATAACAGAACTACTGAGCTCAGATTGTCTTCTTCTCGTTATCATTCCTCTCCACAGTGCAGGATCCGCTTATCTGCGTGGTGATCGCTACTTCTCGAGTCGGAGGAATCTTTAGGAGATCCGTAGAGGGACATCATGTGTTCTTTCAGACTTTCTGTCCACCGCTTTCTTGGTCCTCTAAGTACATGGCTTCCTTTCAGGTGCCCGTTCAAGGTCACTTCAGCCGTAGAGTGTTCTTTGCTATGAATAATAATAATAATAATAATAATAATAATAATAATAATAATAATAATAATAATGATAGAAACACAGATATAGCTGAAGAACAGATAAATATTTTGAAACAACAAGCTGAAAAAGCTGGTCTTAGGATCTCCTTTGAATAAACGAGGTATTTGACTAACATCCACACAGCTCCCTTATAACTAAAGAGAAGGTATGGTAAGAGTGAAAGAGTTAATAGCTTCAAATATCTCGGTGAGATTGTGCAGATGGGATCTAATGAAAGAGAAGCTAACAACATTAGGCGAGATAGGATGGCTGCAGCGTTTCGTGGAACACAGGACCTGCACAAGGAAAAGGCAATTTCAATGCAAGCTAAATTCAGACATTACAACACGGTGATTAAACCCGAATGTCTCTATGGAAATGGACGCCTCCGAGTTACTGGAAAGGCTGGTTTGAGGGAAGCTGAGAAGTTTGAGAGGAAGATACTTCGAAAGATAATGGGTCCAAAGACCGTAGCTGGACAATACAGGTTGCGAGGACGAGAGGATCTATATCAGAAAACCGAACGACTGATGGAATCCATCATGAAGCTATGATTCAAGCTCTATGGCCACCTTTTTAGAATATAAGACAAGCGGTTCACTAAGAAAATATTTACCATACTCGTTGGACGAATGGTTAGAGTACTAGCGTTCGGTTCAGAGGGTCCCGGGTTCAATTCCCGGCCAGGTCGGTGATTTAAATTGCTTCTGATTAATTCTTCTGGCCCAGAACTGGGTGTTAGTGTCCGTCACAGACAACAAACCACACTACCAACCACCACAGATACACGCAATTGTGATTACATCCCTCCATATAGGGTTGGCGTCAGGAAGTGCACCCGACCGTGAAATAGGGCCAAATCCACATGTGCGACACAGTTAGCACCCGCGACCCCACAGGTGTGGGAAAAGCGGTCGGAAAAGAAGAAAATAAGAAGATAGTAGACCTAACACATGTGGTAAGTGGTTCAGGGAGGAGACGAAGGTTCTGAAAAAATGGACTAAATCGTGAAGAAGAACAGCAGAAGAGCGGGTGGACAGCAGAAAGGAGAGGCTGTCAGGGAGAGAATGCGGCGATAATGGGCTGCAAAGAAAGTTTCCAAAAATGTGTAATTGTTGCTTATTGTGGTCTCTAATAGCAGTACACGTCAATAATAATAATAATAATAATAATAATAATAATAATAATAATAATAATAATAATAATAATAATAATAATGTTGTATGTTGGGTATTCAGCCCGAAGGCTGGTTTGATCCTCTACAGTTCCACCAACAGCTGTCATAGATCGCCTAGGTGTCACTGAAGGGGCATACTAGGGAAGTGAGGAGTGAGGTAGTTTCCCGTTGCTTTCCCCACTGAGCCAGAAGCTGCTATTGCATATCAGTCTGCCAAGCCCACTGAAATGCATGCACCAACCGACCCTATGAGCGATATTTTCACACCATTCAGAACAGGGACTGGCTGCATAAGGAATGGCATTACTGGCATCGCTCATACCGCAGCCACTTTCATATTGTCAAAGCCAAGGATGAGACTGAGACAGGTCAATGAAAGTAACAAATTTATTCTAGCCCATACCAGAAGACATAGTGCACTGTAAAAACTACATCCAGCCAGCAAAGGCAGAATAATAATAATAATAAGAAGAAGAAGAATTGTATGGTCGCCGCCACTGTGTACAAGCATCTTAATTTAACGCCATCTGCCTGTCTACTCGTCAATTTCGACGTTCCAGTTTACTCTGAGCAGGGTAAGCCAAATCTCTCTTGGGCGTGTGTGTATGAGTTTTAATGATTTTTTCGAGTAAACAGCAAATGCCACCTCTGTGGTGTAGTGGTTAGTGTCATTAACTGCCACCCCCGGAGGCTCGGGTTCGAATAACGCCTCAGCCATCTTTGAAGTGTCTTTCTGTGGTTTCCACTTGTTCTGCCGGCACATACCGGGATGGTACCTAACTTAAGGTCACGGCAACTTCCTTTCCTCTCCCTTTTCCATTCCTTCTAATCTTCTCATCCCCCACAAGGTCCCTGTTCAGCATAGCAGGTGTGGCCACGTGAGTAAGGTACTGGTCCTCGTCCCCAGTGGTATCCCCGACCGAATGTCTCACGCTCCAGGACACTGCCCTTGAAGCTGTAGAGTTGGTATCCATTGCTGAAGGTTTTCGATGTTGCAATTATGATATCATATTGGCAATGGGAAGGAAGCGACCCGAGTTCGATTCACAGTCAGGTCGGGGATTGTATAAGGGGTAGTGAAGTGAAAAGGCGACAACATCCGCTATGACACACATTCCGCACCAAAGTTGGCAACATTGTTGTTACATATCGATACTGCCATCGCTGCGGTAGGAGAACTGCATAGTGTCAACTCACAGGTGCACGCAGTTGTTGGATTATGTCTTTGTTAGTGCGCGGACTGGTCTAGTGTGTTCGTCCTGCTGTTGACACGGAAGCAACCAAGGAAGAGCAGATACCAGTGCTTCATTTTGTGGTGTTTGAGGGTGCTGGAGTACGCGAAACTCAGCATAGCAGGTGAGGCCACGTAAGTCTGCTGTGCATGGCGAACACCGCATGTCCATGACGGGTGTGCGCGAGTAGCATAGGAGATTCCGAGAAGGGCGCAAATCACTGCAAGAGAATGGCCTAAGGCTATGCTTCAGCCATTTGGTTGAGAAACACTTCGACATCCTCCGCACTGCCCAGATCATTTACCTTGTGATTTTCACATTTTTTTTGCGACCTGAAGAAAGACATTCGTGGACGTGGGTTTCATTCGGATGAGGAAGTGCAAGAGTGGAAGCGATTGTGGATCCGCCACCTACCTAACTCTTTCTCCAAAACTGGAATTGATCGTCTCCTCTCCCAGTGGGATAAATGTATTAACGTTTTTTGTAATTACTTTCGAATAAAACCATTCCATGTTCGCGTTGTAGCGAGTGTTTGGTTATAAATGGTTATTTCCCCTGGCTTGGGGCTGTGTGTTTGTGCTGTCCTCAGCATTCACGCCAATCACACAAGACTACCAATACATGGCAGACGCCACCGTCCCTACGCGAAGGATCGGCCTTACAAGGATAAACTAGAAATAGCCACACGGAATTATTATATTAATATTGTCAGTTACGGGCTCTGAGGTGCCTGAACAGATCAAATCAGATGGTCTATAATATAACGTACACTATCAGAATTTTTACTAAGATGGTTTTATTAAATCGATGTAGAAGTGAACAAGGCAAACTTCCTTTATAATGATGTACATTTACTTGTAACTTATTTGTATATTACCAGAGATAATCCACCTCATGGTCGCCCCTATTAAGGAATCCAAAAATCAGCCTCCTAATCATTTCATATGAACATTTTATTATTATTTATTTATTTAGTCTGATCCAGGACACCCTATATTTCCCATAAGACACAGAATAATACACAATAACAATTTTGAGGGAAGATAAAAAAGATTAATGTTTAAAAAAATGATAGGTTACAATTAACCATGTTAAATGGCATAAACTCCATATAAATGGTGACGAAGAATCGAAACGGAGTGTTTAATGAGTGAGACGACTATCTCATCTTGTAGGCTTCTCGCTAGTTTATATTGTTGTCGCCATGTGACGAAAGATTTGGGAATTGTTCCCCTCGCGCCAAAGAAAAGTCCAGTCACCGTAATTTTTTTTAGGCTATACAACTCAAGAAAGAAAGGGATGGTTGGATTATAGATATCCTTTTTCTCATTGTCTACGTCAGTCGGCTGAGAGGCTGAAGATTCAAAGCGTACCGTAGGATCAATAATTTCTGCTTCGTTCCTCCGTCTGTCAATCGCTATAATATCAATCCTGCGAGTGGTGCCTCCGTCGGCGAGGCAGTGGACTTCTTCGTACACTTCTAGATTTTTGAGAGCATTAGCAATCCGGTTTCTGATGATGTTATGGCGTTTGATCCTAAGCAAAAGCAAAAGGCAGGCATTTTTATAAGTGGAGGCACATGCTCAGCCTAGTGCACCGTCACTGTAACGTCCTACATAGGAGGCTTGCAGTGGTGTCTCAACAGCGCACCTGCGCCAGCGTCTTGGAGAAGTGTAGCATTCAAACTGATGACCCCACTGCTACACTGGGGCGAAACGCTGGTAATTTCACGATTGTAAAAGCTTAAAGACTTAATGAGCGTACATGTTTATAATATTTATTTTATACGATGTTTGGATTAAGCAGGGCTTGACTTATAATTGAAGCTTGAACTAGCCAACTATCAGGCGGATTTTCTCTTTGAAATTGTATTTGAAAAACTAAGATCCAATACCTGGTATTTCAATTCGGGGTGTACAAATGGTGTCTAAGCATCGCCAATTAATTTTTCAACAGAGTCCACTGTGGTCTGGATAATGGTGTCCATTATTTTGTGTATTCTTAAGAAGTTCTGCGTCTCCTTATTAACTGTCCCTGTAGCGCCAGTCGTAAGGCCAGCGACTTCCCATTTTGTAATTTTATACTTCTCCCCATGATCCTTAAGGCATGGCTCTTTTTCAAATAGCACTAATCGATATTGCTGTTCATTTTACTCGAATCTTGCAGTGGGATCAATCACCATACCCATACATTTCGCCCGTCGATGACAACAATTTCCAATCCATTTGCGGAAAGACATCCTACTTCTTCATGGATCTCCAAGTGTTGTTGTTTGGGGAGGCTTACGGCAATCAAAATGGGAACTGTATTCTGCCGATTGCTTCTCATCAGCTCTCCCTTGCGACACAAATATAATACATTAGGTAAGGTTTCGAACTCGTCACATCTTCTTTAGCGGGATGTATTAAGGCTCCTTCCAGGGAGAGATCGATCTGGGTTGACATGACATACAAGATTTATTCCAAAACTGATTCTCCTCTCGATTACCGGTACATCTCTAGCCACGAGAAACGGAAATAGCCTACCTCGTGTAGACCAATGACTGTCTTCTTACAACACTTCTTCCAATTACTATGTTAAAGGACGTCTCTAGAGGAAGGAAGAAGTGTGCAGGGAGACACTAAGTGGCTCTTAACTTTCCTAGTTATAATTATATGAGAAGAGAATTCTAATTAAGGAAAGTTAGCTTCACAAGGAACGAGGACGTAGCTTTTCATGCTTTTTGTGCAACTCGTGCTAGTTTACAAATGTCAAGGCTCCTTAACCTTTCTTTCACTATGCGCTGACATTCATTTACAGATTTAAAGATTGTGTGCTACACTTAAAATTCCAGGAAGAATCCTCCCTGTGTTTTTAAGTGGTACTTCTGATAATAGAACATAAAAACCGCACAATAGGAACTGTTTAGCGCGTTACAATCGTGTACTTCACAAGAAAGCTTGTAGTTCAAATACAACCGTATATGGAATTTACAGTCGTCAGATGGCCTGAAATGTAACTTATTATTCTACGGTTTTAAAATGAAAGTAATCTTCCAAAGTTTTAAATTTTGGGGAGTCTACTGTCGCCTGGGCCTTTAAAATATATCTTCATTTTGCACATCGAACTTTTTTTTTGTGGAATGATTGTTTATTTTAGAATCTAAAACACATTTGAAGCTTACAGAATTGGTGTTTTAAAACCCTACCTTGTTTGACATCTAGGACGTAACATGAAGCGATTAACCTGTGAAGTTTTGAATTTGTACGTCGAACAGAAATGGAGGAATGTTTTGCTTCAGGGGTATAATGTTTAAAGAATATTTCTTACTAGCTGATGTACCAGTGCTTCGCTACGGAATTCTACATTGTGTACAGAATTCTAGGTTAGGTAGTAAACACGTTGCGAGTTAGGTTGTATTAAATTGCATGGCTCTTAACGTTACCCTAGAAACGTGACGGGAAGTCACCAAACGTCTTTTCTTATGTGAAGACAGGGTAAGGGAATTTTCATTGTAATGGTAATTGTAATGTAATTGTAAAGTATTGTAATGTAATACCATCACTCAGAATCAAGTTGGGTAGTCAGACACTCACTCTCCTCCTGCCCCTTTACATCCTCAGAAAAACTGTATTAGTGGTTTTCCCAACTGAAATCAATGTACGCTATTACAATGACGCGTGTAGGAATATCACGATTAAAAGCAATGATACCGTATCATATGAAGTACTCGATCAAATGGAAAAGCCACACATTTTCTCACTTTGAACGAACAGCACTACGCTGCCGATCTAACAGTCCACAGTTCCAGAGCTTGAATGACCAGGCCGCAGACAGCCGTGAGCAACACTCATTAATTTCCGGGGAGGGGAGGGGGGTGCGAATAGTGTAGAGTACCAGGGAAAAATCTGTGCCCTTTTACTCATCTGTTTAACAGGTATACCCGATGAGTCAGAAAATATCAATTCAGTACACTGGCGGGGGGAGAAACTATCTGACTTGGAGGCAAATGTTTCCTCCAAGCTAGAGGAGAAACCACCTCTTCGCTGTTGATTTGGAATGAAATGAATATAGAATTTAATAAAAGTGAAGAGAAGAAGGTTTTCTTAAGGAAAGGCTCTTTTCATGCTTGAATTTTGAGTTATTTAGTGAATTGTGGTGTAATGATTTGGAATTGGCCAAAGTTGTAATCCTACACCAGGTCATTAGTGAGCCTCTGCCATTATTTCGTTAAATGTGCAAACTGATCACTCCAATCATGGCGTCAGTGCAGGGATCGAATAGCTGGAATATTATGATTCACCAGGGTGTTTCGTACCGTCAGTATCAGAAATGTACGAACCAGAAGAAAGAAAATGAAAACCTACAACCTGTTTTCTAGTTAGTAACTGGGTCAGGGATGGAATGAAGGAAGTCCCCATCTTACGGCAAGAGCAGGAATTGTGCCAGCTGTCGAAGCCTGTCGTACTGCTCTGGGGAAAAGATTAATGACTGAAATGAAATGATATTGGAGGGTGTTGCTGGAATGAAAGATGACAGGGAAAACCGGAGTACGCGGAAAAAACCTGTGCCGCCTCCGCTTTGTCCAGCACAAATCTCACATGGAGTGACCGGGATTTGAATGACGGAAACCAGCGGTTAGAGACCGGCGCGCCGCCACCTGAGCCACGGAAGCTCTGCATGAACCAGAGGAATGGCGTGCTAAAGAAGTTATCTAACTCCCTTATTATTTCCCGCCAATTTTCAGACAGACTGTTATACTCGGTGCGCAGCAGTAGTCATTTTTTTTTTTTTGCTAGTTGCTTTACGTCGCACCGACACAGGTAGGTCTTATGGCGACGATGGGGCAGGGAAGGGCTAGGAGTGGGAAGGAAGTGGCCGTGGCCTTAATTAAGGTACAACTCCAGCATTTGCCTGGTGTGAAAATGGGAAACCACTGAAAACTATCTTCAGGGCTGCCGACAGTGGGGTTCGAAACCACTATCTACCGAATACTGGATACTGGCCGCAATCAAGCGACTGCTGCTATCGATCTCGCTGCAGCAGTAATCCCATCTATCGGAGATGAGTGCAGCATAAGAGACAAAGTATATCACAACAAACAATGGTCAAAGTAATGCTATTGTTGATCAATTTTATGACCTTTCTATATTGTAGACCTTACATTTCGTTTCCTTCCGACTCTGAAATACCACCCTTATCGTAGTCGTTACGGTAAAACTGAATAAAACATAACTGATCGGAAATTGTATTCTCTATAAAAGTTGTTATGTAGTACTTTTCGATAGGACTAATAACATAGGTATTTAAACAATAAATTTTAGGCGCCTTCCCCTAAACTACCATTTCGTCCACGGTGAATACAATTCTTTATAGCTTAGACTGTAGCTTCTTATTCCCCGATTTTATATACCGATCTTAATTAAATTCTCTTTACCCATTTTCTCGTGGCTCGGCGTTGATGTGGACTTGCCAACAAAAATAAAAATTCAAATGCGGTAAAAATGTATAAGACATAAATGGTCTGAATGGTTAGACTCGGTTTCTAACGATTTAAAGATAAGAGGTATAGAACTAAATGAAGCCACAACACTAGTTGCAAATCGAGGATTGTGGCGACGTTTAGTAAATTCTCAGAGGCTTGCAGACTGAACGCTGAAAGGCATAACAGTCTATAATGATAATGTATGTATGTATGTATAATTTTAGTGACCGTATGTAGTATTTAACGATAGGACCACTAACAACATAGATATTTGAGAATTCAATATCAGGCCTTCCCCTAACCTACCTTTTCACGCAGGGTGAATAAAATGGTTTATAGCCTAGATTGTAGTGGTTCATTCCTCGACTTTACATACCGACTTTCAAGAAATTCTCTTCAGTCGTTTTCTCGTGATGCGCGTACATACATACATACAGACAGCAGATAGAAATTACGGAGAAGTAAAAAGTCCATTTCCTTGTTACTGTGGATACCATTCTTTTTAATTCTGAGCAATATACAGGAAAAACTCGTATTTTATATATATGGATTTTGCACATTTCGTCCTGTCCCAGATGGCCTAGCTTAGCGGAGACGCTGCGTGTCAGGTCCGAGAAACACGTATGTCTAACAAATATTATCATACAAAATTGGGACAGGATCCAGAATACATATTCGTGAATGAGAACTCAACAAGATAAAGGATGTAAAATCTTAATTTATTCCGTCTAAAATATAAAGTTCAAATTCCAGAAGAAACTGAACCCCAATGAAAACTCCAAATTATATTGGCCTACACCAAAGAAAATTTACAACGTAAAATTCGACACCTAAAGTCGTTCAAATTATAAGAGTCAAGAATCCTGGCATATAAATTTCAATAACTTCGGAAGCGTGAAATCTACGTATTTGTGTCGGAGATCGCGGTAAGTCGACTGTGACTAACCCACAGGCCGCGATTAAGAACCGTCTCTTCCATGAATACGTTATGATCGATTCAAATATTGGTCTAACAACACTAATTTCTAACTGTGTCGTATATAAACATCATTAAAAGGAATACTTTGTTTGGGACGGGCCCTAAATTTAAACCACCAAAAGAACACTGATTCTAGTACATGACATCCCGACCGCGTGCATAAGACAGAGGTTTGGAATCCTCACAATCCAACTACAGGGGCTGATGACCTTCGATGTTAGGTCCCTTTAAACATCAGGCATCATCATCATCATCAATCCAACTACAGCCAACGGACTGTAGAACACTAATCAACACAAGTAGTTGAAAACACTATCACACTCATAAGACACATATAAACAATAAACACAAATAAACCACATCTGAAAATGAAAGACATGAATGGTGCACATTCATCATCGGATCGGGCGGGAATCGCTCTGAGGATCTGCGGAGTTCTCGTATATAATCAGAGTCACATTACACAGGCTATTCACCGCTACATGTTCTCAAACAGGTGGTCAGCTTGTTGGCAAGGGAACAAACAATCATAATCCCCAAATACGACCCTCTCAAGTTAACGCGACAATTCGTAATCTTTTACTCGAGGCCTCTTTGGGATATCCACATTATTCGCTCATTCCTGGGAACCAAAACTTGCCCTGTGGGAAAACCTTCCCGGCTTATAAACCATTAAATATAATTTACCATTCATTATAACATGTGGTCTGGGGTACACACTCTCAAAAACCGGTACAGCTCATTACGTCAGCCACAATACTATTTCAAATTCTAGGCCTCAACACAAAAATCATGGCTCATCACGGCCTCATATTCAATAGCCCCAGTTCAATTCTGGAGCACAGATAAGGTTTGCCTGCCACTTTCTATAAATGACCCTCACTAAATTTAATAATGGGAATAGACCTCTGCCAACATCGTCAGCTGAAAAACAGCACATGTAATAATACTACTTCATGCATAGCCCGTTCGATCCATGAGGTCCCTTGCGCTCCAATTCGCATAGATGACTTTGAAATCGCTTATACCTTAGTGTCTGAATGACACGAGTACACATCAAACACATAGTAATAAAAATAAGTACGCTACATCCTGACATTGCCCTCGTATCCCAACCCTAAATAACACTGAAAATCTGGAGTATAGCTTGCATCAAGCCCAGAACGTTATATACACAATAAATGAAAACAAGAGAATGCCACTCTGGCTTACAATTACAATTTTCATTTAACGAAAGGGCCACATAAGAATCTGATCACCATATTTTATGCTTATAAACAGTACAACTTATCTATATCTTCATTGCTGCCGTTAGCGGTATCCTGCACTGGTGTAATTTATTTCATGACAGCGTTGCTGTCAATGGATCTAGGAGTCTGCTGGTTCGGTCCTTCTGGTTCCATGATGTGTTGCCTTCGGTCACGTGCTGCAGATGTGTCTCTGTAACCTGGTAACGGTTGTCAAACTCTATTCTCTTCACCGCTTCGTTCGTGCACGAATACACCGTCGTAACCCTCGTAAGGAGACTATTGACAATATCCCCTATCGACACATTAGCCGGTCAAACGATAGTTACCAAAATAGGGGATATTTTCCGGTTACAATCAAGACCATCTCAGCAGTTAGCCATCATTATCCGCGCGCGGAATTATTACACAGAGCGAACTTGTGTTTAAACATTTATTAACGGAGTAAATGTTCTTCGGGTGAGCTTAAACACATCGTTACTAAGTCTTCTGTATCACTGATGCAATAAGCTTTGTTGATCACTTTGAAACTACGCACTCCTCGAATATCACTTAGCTACTGCGGGCACTGAAGTACTGGAGACAAATGGGACCAATGAGACGAATGATACAGTCGCACTAACGATTCCTTCTTTTATAGATTAAGTGGAGGTACGCGCGGTACTGTAGGCTACATCCCCTGGATACATTCGTTCGCTTTGGGTTCGGCCAGTTACCTCTCAACGGATATTTCAAACAAGTTGAAATGAACAAAACAGGCCGGCGCCAATTTCGTAAAAAAATAAAAATAATAATACATGCATTAGTCAAGATGCCATTTAAGTCCATGACATACGAAGCTAATTTCGTTCAGTCCGTGATATCCGGAATTGTTTGTCTATGTGTGCGATGCCCAGCCAAATCTAGGGGACGCAGAGATCTAAAATTTTTAATATACGTGGGTATAGCATTTCACCGACCACTCATGGCTGTACCAAAGAGCGACTTTTGCTCAAAGAAATAAGGCTGACAGCGTCATCCGCAAGCAATTTTTACAGTTTAGGAATATCTAACGCGGTTGAATTAATAAACGCGGGTGAAGCCGCGGGAAAATAATAGTAATAACAATGTAATAAATGGGATGGAGAGTGAGCAGGAAGCTCAGGGAACAGCAAGTTGAGCATTAATGCTCGGTAAATTTTACAATATAAACACCAAACTGGGAGCTCATCATTTCTGAATAAATTTATACGATAGGTAGCTCTGAAGCTTAAAATTATTTACAAACATAGAGCACAGAAGCTCAGGATACTTTCCATTTGATGAGCACTGAAGGTCAGATATTTTAAAATTTCAGAGCAAGAATTTTCATACCATTACAAGTGGTTTCACAATTATGTGAAATATCTGCGCATGTACCGTACTTAGGAAACATTCCCTCGACCCCTTCTAGAATTTCTTTGTCAGTTCCCGGCTTCTTTAGAAATTTAAATGAAGAGTTTTCCCTTGTCACCTTAAATTAAATGACGTCCAACTTACAAATTTAATTCCCTGATGGGAATTATTTAGTTCTTTTTCCGGTTGTACAGTGTTGTTGTTTTCTGTACATTCCGTACAGTGTGCCGATGTTTCGAATGCATTGCATTGCAGTATTCTTTGTCAAGGCAATCACAGTAGGGTGATTTCTGCCTGGGAGACTGATTACCTCGGATCGAGTAGGTGCATTTCAGTCGCCTTGGCAAAGAATACTGCAATGTAGTCGAAACGTCGGCAAACTGTATGAAATGAACTGAAAACAACACTACGGTTCAACCCGGAAAAAGAAGTAAATCATTCTACACTCCCTGATGGGAACTTGTAAAATATAAGGAAGCATGAGTGAGGTACCCTCTTTAACATCCTCTGAAATCTAGTTTAGGTGACTAAGTTTTTTAAATATTTAAATTATATGTCATTTTCTCGGCCTTTAATTCTTTCATAACTTGCTCACCTCGTAGCATGGCTTAGCCTGTTTTTTGGGGGGTAGGATGTACATTCTCTTTGGAGTGCTTGTGTTTTATATCCATTCATGTGTGGTTCCCGGCCTTTGTAAATGTAACATTTCTTAATTCTTTCTTCATTTTTGTGGCCGTGTAGCGTGGGCCTTCTACCCCTGTTTACCATGGGTCGGACCATCCTTTAACATTGTTGTGGATAACGGAGGTACGAACTTCTTTTCAAGCAATGCGTTGTTGCTTTTCTTGTATAATATAATCTACTGGCCCATTTGGGCGTCTTGTAAACCTTTTTATTAGAACAGCATGGTTCGAGGCCCAATATATAAAAGGTCCCTGAAGCTTCGGCTTATTTCTTGTGTGGTATTATGCTTCTCTGTAAAATACTCTGCAGGTTAGCCTAGCACTGTCTTACGCGCTCGTCAGGCTACATTACATTTAAATGGGCCGAAGCACTGTACACACCCACAAATTCTATTGGTCGATTAAATTAATTTCAAAAATTCCTTTTTGGTTAACATCTTAAGCAGGCCGGAAGAGACAGAAGTGCTGATAACCTTAGAACACCAAAACCAATCTCTAAACAATTCAGTTTTACCAACTAATGACTACAAAATTTATCTTGAAAATTAATTGTCCATCCTCTCACCAGAGGGAGCACCTTGATCGACGGTAGAGATATCTGACGATAAACGTTCAAACTCCTTCCACTAGAAGTTTCACGGTTCATATGACAGACGGCCTTCTAAGAGGCGCTTAATTTAAATGCATGGAGCGGGTGTACCTCCGGTACAATTATTATTATTATTATTATTATTATTATTATTATTATTATTATTATTATTATTATTATTATTATTATTATTGTCACCATCATTCATTCATTCATTCATTCATCCATTCATTGATGATACGGCAACGGTGGGTCACGTCTACACTTCTCATCGTACTCTCGAAAATGTCTTTGAATTTTTCTTTCTCCCTCTTCCGCCGAGATGTAGCTTTTCGGATGCATCCCTCATTCTCGCAACATTTACCTTCAAATTTTACTTATAAATTACTTTATTACTGCTATTACTAGTATGGTCATGTAACTAAGTCACTAAAAAAAATAGAGCTGCTTTTCGTTGGAGTTTTTCCAGTTCTTGGATCAAGTAATCCTGGTGAGTGTACCATACACTGGAACCATACTCATTTACATTCTCACTACAGCCCATAAATACCCTCGGCGTACCCTTTATTTACAATCATATTTATGTGATTACTCCAATAATGATCTTTCCGTATATTAACTCGTAGGTACTTACAATGATCCCCATAAGAAACTATCACGCCATCAACGCATTGACTTTTAGTATTTGTGAAACTCACAACCTGATTTTAACCCCGTTTATAGTCATACCATTGCCTTCTGTCCATCTCACATTATCGAGATCATTTTCCAGTTGCTCACAACCTTTTAAATTATTTATTACTCTGTACAGAATAACATCATCTGCAAAAAGATTTATCTCTGATTCCACTTATTTACTTATATCATTGATATATATAAGAAAACATAAAGGTCCAATAACACTGCCTTGAGGAATTCCCCTCTTAATTATGACAGGTTCATATAAAGATTCGCCTACTCTAATTCTCTGAGATCTATTTTCTATAAACTTAGCCAGCCATTCAGTCACTCTTTTTTCTAGTCTAATTCCAATTTGCCAGTAGTCTCCTGTGGACTACCCTATCAAATGCCTTGGATAGGTCAGTCGAGATTCAGTCAATTTAACCTCCTGAATCCGGGATGTCTGCTATATCTTGCTGGAATCCTGAAAGTTGAGCTTCAGTTGAATAACCTTTCCTAAACCCGAACTGCCTTCTATAGAACCAGTTATAAATTTCGCAAATCATGTCCAATATAATCAGAAAGAATGCTTTTCCAAAGATTACATGCAATGCATGACAAACTGACTGGCCTATAATTTCCAGATCAATGCCTACCATCCTTTCCCTTTTACACATGGACTACTATAGCAACTCTATATTAATTTGATATAGTTCCTTCATGCAAACAATAATCAAATTAGTACTTCAGATATGGTACTATATCCCAATCCATTGTCTTTAATATATCCCACGAAACCTTACCAATTCCAGCTTCTTTCATAGTTTTAAACTTTTGTATCTTACTGTAAATGTCATTGTTATCATAGGTCAATTTTAATACTTCATTAGTATTAGCTACCTCCCCTATTTGTACATTATCCTTGTAACCAACAATCTTTACATACTGCTGAATGAATACTTCTGCCTTTTGAAGATCGTCGCATGCACAACCCCACTTGTTCATTAATGATTCCTGGAATGTCCTTCTTGGAACCTGTTTCTGCCTTAAAGTACTTATACATACCCTTCAATTCTTCACTATGATTTGAATAACCACTTAGCTGACTTGTTTGCCCGATTCATTTTCCTAGCAAGTTCCTTCAATTTCTCCTTACTTCTACAGCCATTTCTAACTCTATTTCTTCCCAACCTGCACCTCCTTCTTAGTTTCTTTACTGCTTTGTTATAATATAGTGGATATTTACCATTCCTTACCACCTTTAAAGGTATAAACCTGTTTTCACATTCTTCAACAATTGCTTTAAACCCATCCCAGATTCTGTTTACATTTTTATTTTCCGTCTTCCACCGATCATAGATACTTTTTAAAAACTCCTTCATGCCTGTTTCATCAGCCATATGGTACCGCCTAATAGTCCCAATTTTAATACCTTCCTTTCTATCAAATTATTTTATTTTCAACTACGGCAAAAATAGCTCCATGATCACTAATACCATCTATTGCTTCGGTTTATCTATAGAGCTCATCTGTTTTTATTAGCACCGTATCCAGGATATTCTTTCCTCTAGTTGGTTCCATCACTTCACAACTCGTGTTGTGCTACTGAATTAAAGTTAATATTACTTTAAAATATCAGGGCTTTCCTCGAACTGAAACGCTCTTATCAGACAGCGAATTGGCCCCCAATTGCTTTGATTACTTTTCACCAGCTACAGTATTTACCATCAGATAGCACTAGCTATTCTCCAGTGGTATGTGGTTGGCCATGTTTTCCAGTTAAATGGGAAGCTTTGTATGACGCTGAAACTACATTTTCCTAGTCTTCCGTAACACTGTCCGTGAATACTTTCTTCTCAGACATCATACTGTATTGGATTTTACGCTTATGGCGTGTCAAGAAAATAAGGTGAAATTCTTTACGTTTCGCAGAAAACTGTGCTCTGTGTCCTCAGAAGAAATATCGTCTGTCGACGAGAAGAGCTTCTTAAACAATGACACTTTGAATTCTTTTTCTCATGAATTTCAGCGAGCTTACTTTGAAGGTAGTCTATTGGCTTGTCAGCTGCACAGCCATTTTGAAGACGTTCCAATCTCGATGGTATCTTACATTCGTTAGATCAGACTTCGCTACACATCGTACCCAATATCCACCACAGTAAATACAATGTGAGTTACTTATCGTCACATTTTCGACATTGTTTCACTTTTTCAGCAGCTCTGTAGCTGGCGGATCACTCAGTTGCATCGTTATTCGAACGAAAGACAAGTGAACAACGTACCTAAATCATAATTCCAGCGGACTTCGTCCAATGGAACTCTCTTCAACCAGCGACCCACATTATCATCTGCGAGTGGCATTGCGGTTATACTTCATTACTTTTTGGTTTTCGATGCCCGCAGTTTGCGTACATGGAAGAGCGAAGATAGAGTATTCTTGTTAATATAAAATTTTGGCAACGGACGACACACTGGACTGCACTGGCGCATGTGGCTTTGTACCAAACTCAACTACCAATGAAGACACACCGTGACATCTATCCGCTACTTTAAGAGTTACTAAAAGTCCCCTGCTAGCTTGTACATCTATCGGACAAGTTAAGAGTTACACATACCGCATCACGGACGACTGGATCCCTCGCTGGCTCCTTATACCGGCCTTGACAATCGCTTGTGAAGCCCAGCATAAAGCTGTAAATGGAAAGTTTCACCATAATACCGCTGAAGCGTTGGCCTCCTAGTCACTGTCAGGAAGCTGTATACGGCAAATTTCCGCATTTCCAGTTTTATTTATTTTGATTGGCTGTAGTAAATGTTGGCAATGTGTTCGCAATGAGGTGCTTGTTGGCTTGATATTGAGAGCTGATAGTTATGCTCTAGTGAGTTTAGTTTTTTCTTGTGTAGTGTGGTGATTATATTCTTTAAATTGTGTTTACAAATCTTGGAATTTGTAACATTATTGTGCGCCTTTTGGTACTTCGAGCAGAAAGTTCCTGCAAACAAGGACAAATGAAAGTAGCCTTTAGGATTAATCATTTTAACAGTTGCCATTGATGCTTTCACGGCCCGTACTTATAGACATGATACTGTATAGGCTTTTGGGCTCTGCGAAACGTAAAGAATTTCACCTTGTTTTCTTGACGCGGCATAAGCCTATACAGTATCATTTTAACAGTGTTAGTCAATGTAACATACTCCTTTATTCCCTAAATTAAGGTAAATCAGCAATCAGAGTCACTATCAGAACGTCAGTTTCATTTCACGACATTTCACGCCCCAGGACACTACCCTTGAGGTGGTAGAGGTGCGATCCCTCGAGTGTACTGAGTGTGTGCTAATAGTGGAGGCGGAGGCGTTTCATCGAGCAATCCCGCGCCATAAGGTAATGGCAGCCATGTACTAACTAGGTGATAGCCTCTGAAAGCTAATCATAGAGGAAGGCTTCCTGTTCTTAAGAATGTAACTTTAATATACAATCTTCAGTAATGTAAACGTCATCTTCCAATGTAAATTTCAAAACCAGCCTAAAAGCACTTAGCCGAAATTCGGGAATAGAGAGTGCGACACCCTCTCGAGTTCCCTATCAACTTGTATTTGAGGTGACTATGTTTCTGTAACCGTTTTCTATCTGTAGCCTTGTAACTTAAATTTTCTCCATCTAATCACCTCAGTGATATGGGTTTAGCCCCTGTAACGTCCGGCTCCATGGATAAATGGGTAGCGTGCTGGCCTTTGGCCACAGGAGTCCCGGGTTTGATTCCCGGCGGGGTAGGTAATTTTAACTATAATTGGTTATTTTCGCTGACACGGGGGCTGGGTGTATGTGTCGTCTTCATCATCATTTCATCCTCATCACGACGCGAAGGTCGCCTAAGGGAATCAAGTCAAAAGATCTGCATCTGGCGAACCAAACTTGTCCTCGGACACTCCCGGCACTATAAACTATACGCCATTTCATTTTCAGCCCCTGTAACGTCGGGCAGTGAGCCCTACTAGAGTTTTAAACTTCTAGGTGTCAGTGTCAAGGAGTGCAAGTGTTTGCCTCAGCATCATTTTGATTTTGGGGCCAGTAACTTAAACCTGTTTTCTTCTTTTCCCACCAAGGCCCGGTAGAATGAGTATTCTATACTCCTGTAAAAACTCTTCTGTTAAGTGGTTAAACTGTTGAGTGTTGAAGACAGTGATAACTTTTGAACTATTAAATGTAGTTTGTGCCTCGAGAGACCTGGAAACTGTAAATTTTCGGTGAGCAAAGATGCTCGGATTATAATTGTATTAGGTTCGGAGCTTAGTCTCCTATTCTATTCATAGAGCATAGTTGCTCTTCCTATTTTGGTAGACACAATCTGTGAATGAAATGGACCGAGCTCGATAGCTGCAGTCGCTTAAGTGCGGCCAGTATCCAGTATTCGGGAGATAGTAGGTTCGAACCCCACTGTCGTCAGCCCTGAAGATGGTTTTCCGTGGTTTCCCATTTTCACACCAGGCAAATGCTGGGGCTGTACCTTAAGGCCACGGCCGCTTCCTTCCCAGTCCTTGACTTTTCCTGTCCCATCGTCGCCATAAGATATGTCTGTGTCGGTGCGACGTAAAACAACTAGCAAAAAAAAACATGAAATGGTGAGACCTGTCTCCCTAACTATTAGGTGTATGGATCAATTGTGTCCAAATAACTCTGGTAAAATTGTATTCAACTACTGTACCTGAAATCTTGTACTGTCGCTGATCGACTGGTTTTGTTAATATCTTTCATTTTAAAAAAAGGGGGGTTCAAAGGAAATATAACCTTGATTTTTAAAGCTTTTAATTAATCTTTTGATTGCAGTAGATAGACCCGTTCATGCCCGCACCTCTTTTCACATCTGTGATCCACGTAACCTCCGTAACAATGTAAAAGGAAGATTGACAGTTTGTAAAGGTACGCCGTATGAAGGTAATTGTTAAGTCAGACGTTATCTGTATCATGTATCATCTCATTAACGCACCATGGATTTGCATTGTTGTTCGTCCTATATGACTTTGCCGTGGGTAGACTTGGTTTTTGTGTCATTATTGTTGTGGGCCAGGTCCTCTTGTAATGAAGTTGTGACGCTGTTCTGAACACTTGAATTACCGTTCCATCGTTGCTCGTCTGCGTCGGCTGCTTTGGAAGAGCAATATCGTACTCTTGGATCTTGGGGTCGTTACGAGTCACTTCATCGACCAAACGATAGGGTTCAGAGGAGAGCATAACTACTTCAAATAAGGGTCAAACATGTGCTTACTAAAATTATTATTCAATGCAAATCACGATAATTTATTTATTAAATAGGCAGGAAAAGTCAGTTAAAGTTTTCACAGCATGTTATAACGCAGTCACAATGCGTAACGTGAGTGGTTAAGTTTTATTGAAATTGATTTTATTATTGTCTTCCAAAGAATGAAAACGCAATGTAAAATTCGTGGACAGCAAAAACCAGACAGAAATAGAAACTTGAAAATCGGGCACCATTGATCCAAAAGGTAACTGAGAGTTAATCCACACGATCCATGGAAAATCTCACCTTCAACAAGCAGAATTTCAGGCTTACAATTAATTAAGGTTATCCACCAGTCGACTATCCTATCGAATATCGGAACATCCCCCGAATGGATCCTTAATCGAACCAAATCTACTATCAGTAGCTTTGGATAGGTTGTGAAATGTTACTTGAATGCATGGTGTACGTTACAAGTTAACAGCAATTTTAACGTTAAAAAATAAAATTCCACCCTGTATTGTCATCTCGTGACACCCTTAAGTTACAGAGGAATCCCGATGCTGAAACATGCATCACCACAAACAGATGTTCAGAACGAAGCAACAACACTTGATCCCAAGGTATCTTACGTTACATCGTTCTGAAGGAACAAAACTGCGAAATGAAGGAAAACATTAATTCATTATGCATTTAGAATAAGTGCCAAACATTGAAGTTAAAGTGATAAATCGCTTGAAAATGTTCTTACCAAACCAACTTTCAGATTATTAAAGAGTTACGTCGTTAAATTAGTTAAAATACAAGTCCACGATATAAAACCTACACTTGTCCCACTAAACCAAACTACAAGTGATCGGCAGATCAACAGATCAACGTCTCACAAAAATATTGTGAATAACGATAAATGAAAATAAAATATATGAACAGCTGACGAATCGAAACCATATTCGTAGTGTAAATACTACATAATTCAACTAAGTTCCAACACACGGCACTGTCATAATATACCGGACATCCGAACAAGTAACAAAAAGTAAGAAAAGAATGAACAACATTTTACCGATCTTGAACACACGCGGCTAAGTATTGGGGATCAGTCTGCATTAGCCAGATTTCCACGTGGGACAAACCTACACAAATGCCGCTGCTGTTGCAACACTATTATGGGAGCACCTTCTGGCTAGTAAGAATTATGCCGGAACAGGGCCTAAATAGCACCTGCTAATATCTTTCATACTCGTATCCATTACTGCAAACTCTAACATCACCGAGCTTGATAGCTGCAGTCGCTTAAGTGCGGCCAGTATCCAGTATTCGGGAGTTAGTAGGTTCGAACCCCACTGTCGGCAGCCCTGAAGGTGGTTTTCTATGGTTTCCAATTTTCACATCAGGCAAATGCTGGGGCTGTACCTTAATTAAGGCCACGGCCGCTTCCTTCCCACTCCTAGACCTCCCCTGTCCCATCGTCGCCATAAGACCTATCTGTGTCGTTGCGACGTAAAGCAACTAGCAAAAAGAAAAAGAAAAAACCCTCTAACATCGTTCAAGTCGATTCGCAAATATGCCTAACCTATGACTTGGCTGTGTACAGACGACGTCCTAATGAGTCAAAGTACAATGTCTACTCATCCTTAATAATAATACACCCGGCATCCTAAATCTATCGTTGAGCCAACGTTATGGTATCTACACATCACTCATACTGCCAGGCGAAATCGAAATTTTAACACGATGTCCGGATATTTAAATCTGATCCTCGTTGAAACTCTGAGACATGAAGTGAAATTCGCTACAAAAATGAACTCAAACCTGAAAATATTACTGTGTCCATTTCCTACAATAAAGCGCGAAATAAAAAAAATTAAACAACATGTTCGAATAGTTTAATCTATTATTCATTACAATTTAAACACATGCGGTGAAGTTCGCTAAAGAAAAATAAGCTCAAATCTCATTTGACATTACGTATTAACACTTAAAACAATAATCACAACCATCACGATATTCACCGCAAAACTCATGCTATTTATGCTCGCAAACTAACACCTGCGTCAGAAATACGCTAGTTACTATACAATGCCACTTACACACCTACGTATTGAATTGCCTCTACCAGGCAAGTGACTGCACGGTTTGGTGATCTAGCATCCGGGAGATAGTTGGTTCGAACTCCACCGTTGGTATCCCTGAAGATAGTTTTCCTTAACGCTGGAGGCCTGCAGTGAGCGAGCAGAACAATCTACATAGCAGTGGCGGGGACCCTGACCTATCCGCAAGCAGCTCTCCGCCGCCTAGTAACGGGAGTAGGGAAAGAGTGTGCCTTCCTTGGTGATGAGCGTGCGGTTGGACTTGGCTAGCTCGCGTTACTT
Organism: Anabrus simplex; assembly: GCF_040414725.1. Classification (NCBI taxonomy): domain Eukaryota; kingdom Metazoa; phylum Arthropoda; class Insecta; order Orthoptera; family Tettigoniidae; genus Anabrus; species Anabrus simplex. Next base: position 326,750,858 of record NC_090270.1, read on the forward strand.
ACCGTGGTTGTACATTGCCATGACGGACGCAGCAGCTCACCATGCTACGTTATAATAAAGATATAGATATAGAAAATGACTGACAAGTCCCGTTTTTTATTTAAACAACACACATTTTAACAACAATCAAGTTTAAGCAATCAATTCGTACAATTTTTTTGTACCAAAATGTGTTTTAATCGTTTAAGCGTATTAATACGTATTCCAGATGAGTGTATAAACATGCGTCATATAAAAAAACAGCCCGGCTCCATGGCTAAATGGTTACCGTGCTGGCCTTTGGTCACAGGGGTCCCGGGTTCGATTCCCGGCAGGGTCAGGAATTTTAACCATCATTGGTTAATTTCCCTGGCACGGGGGCTGGATGTATGTGTTGTCTTCATCATCATTTCATTCTCATCACGACGCGCAGGTCGCCTACGGGAGTCAAATCTAAAGACCTACATCTGACGAGCCGAACATGTCCTCGGACACTCCCGGCACTAAAAGCCATACGCCATTTCATTTCATATAACAAAACATACATATCGGAATCGATGTTGTCATGGAAAGACAAGTCAATAAATGATCAGTACCTTGGCTTGTAACATGGAAGGGATCGTATAAAAGGATTTTCTTACTAAACAACCCAGGTTATTTAGTCAGACAATTATGTTCATATTTGATTTGGACGTCAGATTTCACTCCTGATCACTATCCCCAAACTTCACTTTCGCACGACACAGATTGTCATCACTGGTTTAGACAGGGAAGGAGTTACTGAACAAGTCTCATTTTAGCAACAACTGACGTGAAATCATGTAAACATAAGAACCACAGTAATAACTCATATGACTAGTCCCGTTTTTTATCTCAGCGCCTCAATTATATTCCGGGGTTCACTCTTAGACCATACGCTATGGCAAGCTAATACTCTGTCCTGCACTAATGAAATATGTGTAGCCTGCTTCGATATCACCTCAAATTAACTACTGAGTTTCATGAATTTATGTCTCCAAGTGATGTCGTAAGGGACAGACAGTCCGGCTCCATGGCTAAATGGTTAGCGTGCAGGCCTTTCGTCCAGGGTTCGATTCCAGGCCGGATCGGGGATTTAAACCTTAATCGGTTAATTCCAATGGCTCGGAGGTTGGGTATGTGTGGCGTATTCAGCATTAGAAATAATCCCAGGTAGGGCCCTCATCTTCACAGATATGCAGGTCGCCTAATAGGCCGTCTACGAGACGAAGACCCGCACCAGGCCTCTCCGGAGGCCATACGCCGTTATTAGAGACAGGCATACGTAGTTTTATCATATAACGCCCATTTATGCCCCATTCTTTAGTCCCAGTAAGGCTAATCTCACAAATTCGACAGAGCTTAAAAATGCTGTTCTTCGGAACACCGTCCATTTTGTGAGGAAATTTCTATATAGACGTTCGCCAATTCATCGCACTTCTTTTCAATATGAAGATCCAATGATGATTAGCGAGAGATAATGATGTAAAAGATGGACCATGTGTATGTAAAAATGTACTGCATCTACGTAATTATCAGAGTGTTATAATTCTTAATGGGCAATTCCAGCCAGCCCCGCTGTGTAGGGATGGCTTGCCTGTCTCTAACCCGGAGGCCCCGGATTCGATTCTCGGCCAGGTCATGGATTTTTAACTGAATCTGTGGGCTGGTTCGAGGTCCGCTCAGCTTACGTGATTTCAGTTGAGGAGATATCTGACGGTGAAATGGCCGCCCCGGTCTAGAGAGCAAAGACTAACGTCCGAGAGCATTCGTCGTGCTGACCACCTACACCTCATAATCTGCAGGCCTTAGGGATGAGCAGTGGTCGCTTGGTAGCCATGGCCCTTCGGGGCTGTTGCGCCATGGGGTTTGGTTTGCTGCGGCCGGGCCTATACTCATGTCCAGAAGATCTCTGATGTCGTGTGGAGAAGGAGAATTGCATTTTATGGCCACTTGCTAAGAATGAAACCAACACTAATATCGAACCGGCTGACTTGCTTCAAGGAAGTGGAAAGGGACCTACAGGAGATGGGAATCGCTTACGAAAATATACAAGAACGTAACCTATTCAGGAAGAAATTAAATGACCACCGGGTGTTTTCAAGAATGGCCAAAGTTGAAGACGGGAAAGACGTGGATGGAGGAAAGAAAAGAGCAACACCGGAATCGAACGAAGGACCACTCGACAAAGGTCAAAGCCCAGAGAAGGCTGTTGAAATAACGTGGTCCTTAATCGGACGAAAAGAAAACAGAAAACAAAAAAATGGGTGAGAATAATTTCACTGTGAAAATTGGAATTTCACATGTCAGATAACAACATGGATCTGCCAATCTTGAACACCAAACAGATGTGCCGTGATTCGATCCAGTAACCACTAGCGCGGGTCACTGTAGTAATACACTACTCTTCCAAGAAGAATCGAACCAATTTGGGACGATTTGGCCTGTAAAATATCTATAGATCTACCTATACTTTATCAATTTTAATAAAAAATATTCTTAGGACATTTATGGTAAGAGGCGAGTTTCATGCTTACCTGTAGACCTCAATATTTGAGAAGCACTGGGCGAAGACCCTACAAATAGAATTGAGGTGTCACTTGTAATCCAGAAAGTTGAAATGTATTCGGACATATTTTTATTCATTTTAAGATATGTATACTCTTTCATCATTAAGAAACAATGCCTCGCTCGCAAGAAACCAGGTATGGCCATAAAGATTGAATTTAAAGCAGACATGCGTACTAAGGACAAAACTTTGTTAGTAAACCTGGTTACGTCTCTCGCTGTCAATGACGTTCATAAAATGACTCGCATGCATACAAGAAAAGTTTCAGCTTCTGGAAAACTCAAATAGACCGAGCCTCTAATATCGGCTATCCCTTATATTGGTATGATTAAAATGTCTGTCTTTTGTTCAATATATATCATGCGACAATTTGAAACAGGTTTACGACAACCAAGCGAGAAAAATGTTTTATCGTTATTGATTACATCAAATGTAGTTCCTGCGCACATATTCCTAACAATTAACATCGAAAATATTTATGGAATATAAACAAAGTCAGACTCCTATTTTTGCTTATTTGCATCTTATTATTTCAAGCTGATTTCTATTTGTGTATAAACTACATTTGTTCTTTCATATATATTTTCATTATTTTTATGGTTTAATTCAACCTAGGAGTTAACGTCCTTTCTCTCTGAGACATGTATTCAAATTTGCCAAGAAATGACTGGTGAGGAAAATGTTGCTGAATCCTAGATTGCAAAGAATGGATTCAGTTGTACAGGTCTATTTCCTGCCAACAAGAACATTTTCCAATACTCTGATTTCATTACAGCCTCACGAAAGATGTAGTTCAGGAATAAACCTAACGATGATTTTGTAGATATCTGCACACCAAGTCTGGTCACTGCTAAGGGAGAAGAATACCGAATCACACCTTGCTCTTCATTACGATCGTTGCTAGAACAGCCTGGTCCTTCAACAGTCTCCGCAGGTCCAATAGACATTAGTCCTCTGGCAATCATTTCAGCTCAGTGTCGAAAGCCAACTTTCATCTCCTGTGTCAACTTCTTCACTTTAAAAACATAATCTAGCGAAATCTTTGGAGAGGTCCAGGGGAAAAATTGGCAGCCAACCTAAAGACGAGGATATTGCTGCAGAGAGGATGGACCTCCTGCGGGAAGCAGAAGGTAAGGAAGACCACGTGAGGGGGTAAGGGAGAACATGCATTTCAACATAAAAATACAAGAAGATGAAAGTTGATACAGTGCAGACATTTCATTATACTCGTGACTCTGACACAGATCTGGACATACCACAAGTAAACCTAATGAGGGTTCCATACACTGGAACTATACTCTGATTGTGGTCTTACGCGAGACATATGCTCTCTCCTTTACTTCCTTACTACTACGACCTATATACCAACATAACTATACGAAGAGAGCTGTAATTGCTTCAATAAAGATCTTTTCTGGTATTAACATCTAAGTACTTATAGCGATCCCTATCAGGTACTATTACCCCACATGGTGAAACAAGACCTCTCTCACACATGTGCTGTTACTCGATTCATTCCAATTCCACACTAGATCAGATCAGGTTCCCCCTCCCTCCCCGTTTACCCCACACTGTTATTAGATTGCATCTCATATCAGTCATACGTCGCAATTTAGTCTGTTATGTAACGCGGACAGCGAAATATTTCAAAACATTCATTTGTGTACATGAACCGGTTTTTGCGTCCAAATTGTCTACCAACAAACGTAAATTCTAATGAAATGGCCTGAGTTGCTATGAACATCCGTCGTATTTCTTCACTCTTGCACCATTGAAAATAACGGTAATAATAATAATAATAATAATAATAATAATAATAATAATAATAATAATAATTGTACCGGGAGGTACACCTCAACGCCGTGCATTCAAAGCTGCCGCCTAAATGAACTCCTCTATTGGTAAAACAGGAAAACTGAAACTACACCAACTTGGAACTTTACTCAGATGATGACACAACAGAAATATGACGTAAATTTGTCATTGTGCAGTTTCCTAACCTGTGTGAATTTCTACTTGTTTTGTTTGATATTCATCAAGAAGTTTGAACATTCTTCCACAGATGACACTACTAAAACTATGATCACGCACCCTGGTGCGAGGTATAAGAACTCATAATTCAAAGAAGTTTTGTATTCATAAGGTTTCTTTTTAATGATTGATCTTCATTTATTTTTGGGTTGGCAATATTTCCTTTTTATTTCCGACAGTTTTGAATATAGCCAATACCTAATTTCTGTAATTAATTTTCCACCTATCACCGGCTTCTTCTTCGATTCTGAATGTAACTTTGAAAGTGACCAATAAAAATGAGAGGATGTGGCTGGTTTCTTCTTGAATGATCTCTTACCTTCCCTGGGGGTTTCTAAACTGGGGCTTTTCACGTATCTTGGCCAATTGATCGTCATCTTATTGAGTGTGTGTACGTCAAAGCAGGAGGCGGGCGGCCTCTTTCATCGGTCAGCAGTACATCTACAAGGTAATGGCCACATAACATCTTTCTTTCTTGCTTACTCTGCAGTTTAACCTGAGGGAACGGTCCTAATCGTTGACTATGCAACCTGCCTTTCTAAAAATGTAACTTTCTGCCGGCTTATGTAAAAACATAAATCTTCAACTGTAAATCGGGGATAGAGAGTAATGTACCCTCTCGAGCTCCCCTTCATCTTGGTTTGAGGTGACTGCGTTTCATAAATGTTTTTTCATTCTGTAATTGGTTAATGTAATTCCTACACGAGTCACCGCAGTAGTTTGGGAATAGCCCCTGTTTCGTCGGCGTAGAGCCCCTTAGGTTCTTTGAGTGTTCATATCTAGGAGTGCAAGTATACGCCTCAATTGAATTTGTGCTTCGGGCCATTTACTTAACCTGTTCTTATCCGCAAAAGGCCCTGTAGATTGGGTACTAGATACCCCTGTATAACATTACCTTTCAGTGATTGTAATTTTCTGATATTGCCTTGAATAGGCTAGAAGAAACTGACAGCCTGTTAGTTCTTTTTCTAATTTTGTGGTAGTAACGTGTGCCTCTGGAAGGCTAGATATTGTATTTTGGGAGCAAGTGCTCCATGAATTATGGGGATTTCTTCCCTTGGGTAAATTGGTGCTCTTTGTAAATTTGAGCTTGTAGCTCAGGAAATGTAAAGCTAGGCCCTTAAAGCCCACAGTGATAAGGTTCTGAATCTTGGATTCCTTCCCAATCTTGTTCAATGATTGCTACTTGTACCTGCAATATTGTCATGAAAATCTTGTCATGTGTGAATTTCTGAAAATATAACCTTCAGTTTAAGTTTTAAATTCAGTTCTAGTTAGACCCATTCACCCCAGCACCTTTTTTCACCTCTGCGTTCCACGAAAAACCCCGGAATAATAATAATAATAATAATAATAATAATAATAATAATAATAATAATAATAATAATAATAATAATAATAATAATAATAATAATCCGACTCGTTGGCTGAACGGTCAGCGTACTGGCCTTCGGTTCAGAGGGTCTCGGGTTCGATTCCCGGCCGGGTCGGGGATTTTAACCTTAATTGGTTAATTCCAATGGCACGGCGGCTGGGTGTACGTGTCGTCTTCATCATCATTTCATCCTCATCACGACGCGCAGGTCGCCCACGGGAGTCAAATAGAAAGACCTGCACCTGGCGAGCCGAACCTGTCCTGGGATATCCCGGCACTAAAAGCCATACGACATTTCATTTCATTTCATTTCATAATAATAATAATAATAATAATAATAATAATAATAATAATAATAATAATAATAATACTAATAATAATAATAATAATTACGGCTTTTCCGTGCCTCGCAGAGGAACAGGGAACGCCTCATTTCAATGGCTGGACAAGGGATTACTTACATCAACTTTAACAAATTTAGAATTTTCATTTTTTCCTTTCTTAAAACTGAGGGAGAGAAATTTAATAACATAACAAAGAACAGTTGATAATTCTTTTTGCTAGTTGCTTTACATGGCACCGACACAGGTAGGTCATACGGCGACGACGGGATAGGAAAGGCCTAGGAGTTGGAAGGAAGCGGCCGTGGCCTTAATTAGGGTACATCTCCAGCATTTACCTCGTGTGAAAATGGGAAACCACGGAAAACCATCTTCAGGGCTGCCGACAGTGGGATTTGAACCCACTATCACCCGGATGCAAGCTCACAGCCGCGTGCCCCTGACCGCACGGCTAATTCGCCCAGTAAGAACAGATGAAAATATTAACAACGAGGTCGTCAGCTCCAGCAATTCATTGGACTTTGAAGTCCTAAATCAGGTACAAAGTAAATTGGGAGAAACTCCCAGTCGTTAAATTGCATACGGTAGAGCTTAATTGCTTCTGACAGGTACAATATTACAGTAGTCTCAGCTCCTGGATAGAGTAGGCTACTCTCAAATAGGCAATCAGTTGCTTTTTACACTTTTAATTACACTCGGTACCCCTAAGGTGACTCCACTTCAAAGTGTTCATACACGATTGACCCACGGGCTTATCAATTACAAGGTTCCACAATTCGTTTAAGTACTCTTTGCAAAGTGAACCAAAACTAGACACGGTTACCCTAATAAGTATAAATAATAAATAGAGGCATAATTACCCACACTACGAGGCCTTAAGAGAACAGAAATGGTTACACACGATGGGCCATTGACAATACGCAAGGAGGCGAAACACCAGTACTCCTTAAAAACATTCTGGACCAGACGAGAACCTCAGTGGGCTTAAGGCCCAATGACACAAAGGCTAATCCTGTACTAAAAAGACTGACTAAAAGGAGAGTTTGAAAACTTCAGCCATCCAGCTCAAAAGTTGAAGGGGAGACAACTGAGGGTCGCCACTCGTGCTCCCTTATAGTAAGTATTTATAGTAGGGAATATAAATGGAGTCCGGAGACTGCTCAGAACGTCCTATATTTGAAGACAAAAATAAAATATTACATGTTAGATATTACGAAAACAGCAGAAATCCTCCCCTCGAAATACCCACAGGCACGATCACATGTTTAGGTAAATTCTGCTATTACCTTGTAGCGTTTGATCTTCTTCGAGCCGGCCGCGCCCTGCCCCCTAGCCCTCTCTGGCCTCGGTTAAGTCGCACTCTCAAGAACTGGAGCAATTCATACGAGACGGCTCTAAAGTGCTCTCCTTAAACAGTTCAGGTGAAAGTTCCAGACTGAATTAAAATACAGTACGCTGATATGCTGAATTTCCATACACACCCCCGGGTTGGATTGGGTGCAGAACTTAGTTACAAGCCTGTGATAGGCAGATTACAATAGAGGAGGAAGAAGGTGAAGCGTTCACAATTTCGGTACATTAAAAATACAATCCTCAAGAAAAAAAGGATTAACAACTACAAAAATATCTTCAGCAATAAGTTGGTGTCTAGCCATTAGATGTATAGAACAAATAGATGGAAGAGCATTCTAACCGTCGAAGAAGTAAGTTTTTGAAGGTTTTTAAAAGTTCCTGTCCACTGACATAGATGGCCATAGAGAAGGTGCGCAGTTTAAGTAGCGGGGTAAGTTGTACCTCTGATACAATAATAATAAGTAGAAGAAGAAGAAAAATAAGAAGCATAGACTTCACAAAAGAGTTTGGTTCCGTTTCTATATATTTCTATTTATTAACGAACAACCTTCTGTACTAACAGGTCGATGGATGCAAAGCGGGTCTCGGCACTCAAGTGGCCACGGCTGGTCCGTGGTCAGACAGCTCTGCACTCCGACCGCCCAACGGAGCACGGTTTTCCCGTGGCTCTACGCCTCTGCGCTTGGGATATGGGAAAGGGCTGGACCTCATGGCTTGCCCCAACCGTCGACTGTCCTAAGAATAATTTTCCCGTGGTTTTCCAATCTCCTGCACTAAGGCGAATGCCAGGACGTTTCCTAGTATGGGCCACGGCCGCCAACCCCCTCACCTTCTCCAAGTGTTTTCTTCACCGTAACAAATAACCCGGCCTGAGAGACGGCGTCACCGCCTAAGAGGCCCGCCTGCCCCTTCAGGGGAGGGATGAAAAACATTGTAGTAGTAGAAGTATTTACAGGATGTTATTAAAGCGAGGTAATAGGTATATAAAATGTCTATTAATCTGAAAACTCTGAAATGAAACAAAGATATGTTAAAACGGTATAATGAGCCTGGCATTTCCTTGCTGTACAGGTTGTGTGTTGGGATTCGATCGCGAATTAAAACATTTATTAGTTGATTACTATGGCTTGGTGACTGGGTGTTTTGCCGTTCTTGGTAGGGCAAATCTTTACAGATATGCAGGTCGTCTATTACGCGTAAACTCGAGAAACATATGTAAGGCATTTCCAGAGGTCCAGATTATTATAAGTTACTGATCAATTTTATATAATATATATATTCATGTTTCATTTATAGGGCTTAGGGCTCCCAGGACGTAGACACAATTTATTTGCATTAAAGCTGAGAAGTTGTCATAGACGAGTGAATTTATAATTAATTGGAAGAGGATTAAGGAGGATACGACCTTTTGCTTACAGATGCCGTAGTGAGGTTTGCAGTACCTGAAATTGAGAGGAAACAGAGCCATTTACGGAATGGTTGGAGGTGGAGTTCGAACCAATTTAATTTACCTGGTACATTATCGAAGCTGGGTGTATGAGTAGAATATCTTGACCGATAATAATGAAGCTGAGAAGTTCATATCAGGTTATGAATATAGTGTAGCCACCAAAGGGCTGTGACCACATTACCCGGTAGTTCATCACTATTAACGCCATTAACGTCCGACTCGTTGACTGAATGGTCAGCGTACTGGCCTTCGGTTCAGAGGGCCCGGGGTTCGATTCCTGGCCGGGTCGGGGATTTTAACCTTAATTGGTTAATTCCAATGGCGGGCTGGGTGTTTGTGCTGTCTCCAACATCCATGTAATTCACACACCACACATAACACTACCCTCCACCACAATAACACGCAGTTACCTACACATGGCAGATGCCACCCACCCTCACTGGAGGGTCTGTCTTACAAGGGCTGCACTTGGCTAGAAATAGCCAAACGAAATTAAAAGAAAACGCTATTAACAATGTCGTCACGAAGTGGCATTTCATCAGGGTATAAGATTGCATTTGTCAAACGAAATTGACTGTTGATATCGTAATTACAGCCACGGGTACTCCGTTTGATTTGTGCTTTGTAACATCTCTTATATCGCATCTTGTCCTCCTGTCACTGTAAACTAACCTGCCCTTCCAACCATTGTGATGTTCTCCGATGAAGCATGCTCTACACATGAACGATTGTTCAAATATGACTACAATTTTTAGGATAAAAGGAATTTTCACTTCACATTTATGAGGTTCATTCAGTTGATATTTAGTGCGAATGTGTGAGTACAGTACTAAATCTTAGTGAAGTTGGGTATCAAACATTAAGATACTTCATGACAACGTGATGCTTATTGGCTCAGTTAACAAAATTAAACAGAACTCACCATGCAGAGTACACGCGTGTCAATTTTTTTTTATTAGTAATATTGGAAGTTTTCAAGAACTGAACAGTTGACATGACATACTATATACTCTGTAATACATACAAAGAATTAATTCAATAATGGTTTTATTTGCTACAGCGATGACGTGATCGATGGTAGAGTAGAGACGGGACTGATTTTAGTGTCAGGCCAAATTGTGTATTTCACCAGTTAGCCTTGTTTCAATAGACTAGCTGATCTATCTACTGCTGAGTCAGTGTAAACATGTGTCAAGAGTCAACATTCAAGTGGGGGGAGTTCACTGCTCTAATTACAGGACAGTGAGAGGAATAATGAGCAGCGGTGCATACATACAAAGTGCCCAGACGTTCACACAGATAGTTTCCCATCTCGGCTCATTTACACTGACTGACAGAGCAAATGCAACACCAAGAAGGAGTGGTTCGAAAGGGATGAAAGTTGGGGAAAAAACAGAGACGGCACGGACGAATAATTGATGTTTATTTCAAACCGATATGCAGGTTACACAATGCGCACGGCATCGACTCAGTAGGATGTAGGACCACCGCGAGCGGCGATGCACGCAGAAACACGTCGAGGTACAGAGTCAATAAGAGTGCGGATGGTGTCCTGAGGGATGGTTCTCCATTCTCTGACAACCATTTGCCACAGTTGGTCGTCCGTACGAGGCTGGGGCAGAGTTTGCAAACGGCGTCCAATGAGATCCCACACGTGTTCGATTGGTGAGAGATCCGGAGAGTACGCTGGCCACGGAAGCATCTGTACACCTCGTAGAGCCTGTTGGGAGATGCGAGCAGTGTGTGGGCGGGCATTATCCTGCTGAAACAGAGCATTGGGCAGCCCCTGAAGGTACGGGAGTGCCACCGGCCGCAGCACATGCTGCACGTAGCGGTGGGCATTTAACGTGCCTTGAATACGCACTAGAGGTGACGTGGAATCATACGCAATAGCGCCCCAAACCATGATGCCGCGTTGTCTAGCGGTAGGGCGCTCCACAGTTACTGCCGGATTTGACCTTTCTCCACGCCGACGCCACACTCGTCTGCGGTGACTATCACTGACAGAACAGAAGCGTGACTCATCGGAGAACACGACGTTCCGCCATTCCCTCATCCAAGTCGCTCTAGCCCGGCACCATGCCAGGCGTGCACGTCTATGCTGTGGAGTCAATGGTAGTCTTCTGAGCGGACGCCGGGCCGGGAGTGCAGGCCTCCTTCAACCAATCGACGGGAAATTGTTCTGGTCGATATTGGAACAGCCAGGGTGTCTTGCACATGCTGAAGAATGGCGGTTGACGTGGCGTGCGGGGCTGCCACCGCTTGGCGGCGGATGCGCCGATCCTCGCGTGCTGACGTCACTCGGGCTGCGCCTGGACCCCTCGCACGTGCCACATGTCCCTGCGCCAACCATCTTCGCCGCAGGCGCTGCACCGTGGACACATCCCTATGGGTATCGGCTGCGATTTGACGAAGCGACCAACCTGCCCTTCTCAGCCTGATCACCATACCCGTCGTAAAGTCGTCTGTCTGCTGAAAATGCCTCCGTTGACGGCGGCCTGGCATTCTTAGCTATACACGTGTCCTGTGGCACACGACAACACGTTCTACAATGACTGTCGGCTGAGAAATCACGGTACGAAGTGGGCCATTCGCCAACGCCGTGTCCCATTTATCGTCCGCTACGTGCGCAGCACAGCGGCGCATTTCACATCATGAGCATACCTCAGTGACGTCAGTCTACCCTGCAATTGGCATAAAGTTCTGACCACTCCTTCTTGGTGTTGCATTTGCTCTGTCAGTCAGTGTACTTGCTAAGTGAACTTTGTACTGAGTGTTGTGTTAAACGGGGGTTATCGGTCTCAGTAAATGAGGTGGATAGATACATGTGGCACCATCTATGCTCTGTGATGTAGGGTCAAGTGTCTCTGACTAACTCAGACGACCCGAGTTGTAATCCCTAGCCATCCATGGATTTTATTGTCTGTTAAAAAGGCGGTATTTACACCCTAAGAAAGTTGTGGAAAAAGCAAAAGAAACGTATAATAATAGGCACACGAAAAGTATCCATGATCGGGTTTCGTACAACTTTTAAGGAATTATATCTTTGTGTTCTGTATTGCTCATGACAATTGATAATATTCAACTATTGTAATGCATGTAGACGAAATACTGATTTACTTTCTGGAAGGGGAAATAGCACCTTCTGCACAGACACTCCACAATTCTGGATTGAGGGCTGGAAAATGGTCAGCGGTGACTCTCAGGATCAACTGTAGAGCTGTTTCTTAATATGTGAGGAACGTTTCGAATACAGTGTTCACGTATGAGATACCACATGAAACCAGGGCCTACTGGGAGAGTTGGCCCTGCGGATAGCGGCGTGAAGCTGTGAGAGTGCATCCGGGAGATAGTGTGTTTGATCTCCACTGTCAGTCGCCCTCAAGATGGTTTTAGGTTTTTTCCATTTTCACACCAGGCAAATGCTGAGGTTGTACCTTCCTTAGGGCCACGGCCGCTTCCTTCCCACTCGTAGGCCTTTCCTATCCCATCGTCGCTGTAAGACCTATCTCTATCGGTGCGACGTAAATCAAATTGTAATCAAAAAGAAAGAAAAACAGGGCTAATCCCAAACTACACGTTCGAAATTATTTTATGACAATTGATGAGATTGGTATATTAAAGAAAAATATAATTGCTGTTTAAACCAATAAAAGGTTAAGCGAATTCCACGTTACACAATGGGTACTATAGAGCCTCATAAACAGAGCAAACTAACGTTAAAAGGGACAAAGGAAATGTTTTTCGAATCAGGTGCCTAAGGCTTATCCAGAATTCCGAATCGAATACGTGTAAGAGTTTAGTTTTCCTTCTTCCACGCCTCGTCCTTTATTTGTGGCCGGTAACATGGCAGAGACATTTTCATGGCACCCTGTCTTCTGCATCTTCCGATCCAAGGTCACTTTGGGTCTTCCGCCGCCCTCTGCTCCTCTGCTACCCTCCTTCCCTTTGCACAGGGCCGCCTCACTCTGTAGCTGCGGTCCGGTGCCTATTAGCTGCTTAAAGGATTTACTAAGTCTACTGTAGCCAAACCGTCTACTGCCCTCGACACGAAAAAAGGATAAGGCCTGAAGAGAGTGTGGAATAAACTGGTTTGGCGATCTCTCCACACCAAACAAGGCTCGTTTAGAACTCCTTATCTCAGCACCTGGCTTCCAGGAATTCAGGCCGTCATGTTTTGTCCCCTCGCATACCAGCAGAGTCTTCTCTCTTTTACCTCGGTCGGTAGATGCAGAGTGGGTCTCAGCCCATAAGTGGTCATGGCTGGTCCGTGGTCCAACAGCTCTTCACTCTGACCGGCCACCCGAGCAGAGGAGGGGTGACAATGGCTTCACCGTGGAACTACGCCTTTGCATTCGGGAGACGGGGCAGGGCTGGACCTCAAGGCTGGCCCCAACCGTCAGCTGTCCTTAGAATGGTTTTCCGTGGTTTTCCATTCTCCTGCACTAAGGCGAGTGCCGGGACAGTTCCTAGTATAGGCCACGGCCGCCAACCCCTTCACCTTCTCCGAGCATCTCCTTCAACGTAACAAATCTCCAGGCGTGAGATACGGCATTACACTCTAAGAAGCTCAACTACCCCTTCAGGGGATGAATGAAAACATTTTAGTTGAAGTAGTAGTATTTTACTTTGTTAACAGTGCTTGGGGCCAGAATGTCCTCATTCTTTCTATGATCGGTAAGGGTGACACCTACTCTCGTCCTAAGCAATCTCAGTTCCGCTCAGTGTAATATCTTCTCATCTTTGTTTCTGGACGCGCAGAACTTCGAGCCGTATATTATGCTTGATTTTTCAACTTGTTTATACACCTTGTTCTTTCGTTTTCTTGGCATTCTTATATCTACAAGCAATCCTGACTTCTCTCGAAATTTAGCTGATTCTTCTGGATTTCTTGCTTTGACATCGCGCTCGAAACCATTCTGATTGAGCACAAGGTTTTAACAAGGTCAGCGTCACCGATGTAACCTGCGCCATCCTCCTACCTGTTGCTCTCCATGTGATGTTACTTTCAATATTTTGTTTCACATTATGTTGTGCAACCTTACCAATTAGTAAACAAAACATCCAATAGAACAGTACAAACACCAAGAAGAAAACAAGGACAATACTTACCGAAGGGCAGTAGCATAAAAAAATATGAAGCGTGGAGGGCAAAGACGAGAATAAAAAGGCCAGGGTCTTACATAACTTTGACAGGTTGCCAGGTAAATATTGCTAGCTACTAAATGACACACCAGATAAATTTAAAACGAAGAGAATTTACTAAGTAAATGTAATTTGAAAATGGTATAAAATAAGAACAATAAAAATATATTTCTTTTTCCAAAAATTTAAAATGCAATTAAACTAAATGAGAGAAACAGTATTTTAAAATAAGGTTGAAATTAAGATGAAATGAAGCTCACATTAACATAGGTTTCCGCCAGAATTAAGGTTTGAAAATTCATGAATAACGCATTACCTTACATATAGAAACATTAAAATTGGTTGCAACCGATATGCGGGCCCGCGATATAAAATCACTTTAAAATTGAAATTTGCTACACTACAAAAATGCTAAATTACAAGACGCACACAAGGACACACGAGAAAGGAGAAAAAAATTAGTGGCTCCTACCGCGAATAAACATTACACCAAAGAAACGAACTAGATGAAAACAATAAAAGAATAGCGCACAGCAACACCAACAAGATGAAGTATATTAAAGGAAATTTACAATTAACGGTGCGATCATAAAAATAATTAAAGAACACTGAAGCACCCAACAGGAGCTACCCGTTACCGACGCGAATCCAAGATCCCATAATAATCATCAAAGCCACCCAAAAAAAATAGCGTATCTTCAGATTAGATAAGAAGGGATGACATGACGTAATAAAGACAAAAGCAAGGAACCCAAACAAAGGGAGACACGTTATAAGACAACCAAAGAAAGCCCCCATATTAAACTTAATTTCGACCAGCAAATTTCAATTTTAAGATTTTAAGTTATTAAAGTAATAATAATAATAATAATTATTATTATTTATCCAAGAGGTGATAGTACCAGTTTACATTAGCTTTAGTTAATCAATTTACCTGCTGTTTATATACTTTAGAACAGAGGGGGCCCTGGATTCCGCTACGATGCGAATATGAGGTGTCGTTAATAAACGCCCGTAACAATGCAATAATAATCACGTACAAATAATCAGCCACGAAGGCAATAGGACAAAATCAGACAGCAAATACAACCAACAGGGAAAAATTAAGGGAGAAAATACGCACCGAAATGAATTACAAAAGAATAAAAGAAATAATAATAATAATAATAATAATAATAATAATAATAATAATAATAATAATAATAATAAGATTCATCATCATAATGAACATCAAGAAAAACAGTTGGCAATAATGCACACCGACAAAAACGTAAGATAAAATCACTTACACAAAATACCACCTCATAGATGCATAACTAGCGATCCTGAGCTCCCTACATTACATTAAATTTTCTTTTTCCAACGGATTCAGTTCAAATATATATCAAATTTTGCTTACAATGTTACACTATACCAAAATTGGCGTTTATAATGTTGCTCATGTCCACGATGAAATTACTCACACCAGTGCCTGAACGAACGGGATCCCTTCAATAAATTATAATTTTCAGTACTTACTTGGAGTTAAGATATCCAACTTACGAGACACTTGAAACTTTTCATACCGATAACGGTTAACTCATAGCACCAAGTTTACATGTTACATTAAGAAAATATTAAGGTTGGAGCACACTGGATAACTTTCAAAGGATAACAGGGCCTAGCCCTCACATTATTCTTTAACCGCCGGAGTCAAGCTCCATTATAATAGCTTTCCCTTCTTGCCAAGCCGTCCACTTGGGAGCTTCACGCAACACAGCCATCTTGGAGAGTAACGGCGAGCAGACTACTGCAGACTACTGAGCTCACACCGAGCTAGGCGAGTAGCCAGTCCCATAATTCAACGCGTGCACCGCGAAGGTGCGCAGAAGTTACAAATGATAATTCAGCGCATCACATAGTCCAGTCAAATGCCTGACAATAATGGATAGATAACTTGAATTAAATTGGTCTGGTAACTTCCACAGTTAGGAAACAGTTCCAACAATAGCCGATAATATAGATAACGGCTGGATACACAAGTCGACATGACAGATGAATAAATAAATACTCTTAGATGCTTTGATGTAATAATTCAGTTATGTCCAGTAAATATTAGTTCCCATTTTCACATTACATGTTGAATTCTTTATTTTTATTTCAATACCTTTAAGGTTAACGCAAAAGTTTTATGTTCACCGTCCAACATTCAAACAGTGCATAGATGATCATGGACGACGTATCAGATGTAGTATTTCATAGACCGACAGACCACACTTCTTCGCCCGAACCTAATGAGCCAGTTTAGGCCTTCGGCCCTTGGAGCCTTGAGTGAAATTCGTAAGAAATTTTAGCTACGCTGCATACATGGGTTTGGAACTGCTGTACATTTTGAACGGAATCGAGTTGTCCTGAATATGACCTTGATCCCGAAGGGTAGGTGTTTAGTTCAGTAGGGATCTTATAGCTGAGTCCTTGGACCACAAACTGTCTTGGATAAATCAAATAGAGCATTTGGGTACTGATCCTCATCAAATCGGAATTAAGATATAAAGGGGAATATATTATGAACATATCCAACAAATAAAATAGTAAAATTAATTAAACCTTGGCTTTGATATAATAATACTTCGAATCTATTTCTAAACCGAAGCCAATTGAAAGAAGATATTACACACACACAACGCGTTGTAGATATCTGGTAAGGTAAGTATCTCTTTTACCAGCATTGACGAATGTTCCTGATGGTGAATTGCTAGAAGTTGAGTGCGATGAGTAAGTAAAGCAATCATCCCGTTCCCCAACCTGACGTTACGTGTATTCCCTACTCTAGAGCAGAAAAATACCTATTTTTTCAGGGCAAAAGCCTTCTCGCTGTTACTGGGCAGATAGGTCCCAAACACGACGGGACGGACGCAAGGCGTAAATCTCTATGACTCGGTGAAAAAATATGTGGACTACCAATTGATACAAGGTGAAGAGAAAGAGATATTGCCAAATGTGGCGTGTGCCGGCAAAACCAAGCATATCCAAAAGTATGTAAAAAATTTAAGCTTTGGTTTTGATATAATAATAATTACTGAATTTATTTCTCAAATTAAACCTGACCCAAAACCGTCCATACGAAATCTAGATCTGAACTAAATCAGACATGACCTAGTAGTGATCCTAAACAAAGCACCAATCGCAGGCCGATTTTGTCACCTGGCTTTTGTTCTGCCTCCGTCTTCCCGGCAAGAACCAGTCCTGCAAGCGTCCGAGGAAAGAAAAGAAGGTCACATATGATTTGGTCAAAAGGAAGGCAGAGCCCTGGACAGAGGGTTTACATTCGGGAGATGGTGGATTTGAATCCCTCCATCACCAGCTCTGAAGATTGTTTTCTGTGATCTTCCATTTCCATACCAGGTAAATGCTGGGAACGTACCTTAAATAAGTTCATGGCTGCTCCTTTGCTGTTCTAGCCTTTTCCTGCTCTATCTTCGACGAAAACACATCTACTTTAAACCATTAACACACCGAGCTCGATAGCTGCAGTCGCTTAAGTGAGGCCAGTATCCAGTATTCGGGAGATAGTGGGTTCGAACCCCACTGTCGGCAGCCCTGAAGATGGTTTTCCGTGGTTTCCCATTTTCACACCAGGTAAATGATGGGGCTGTACCTTAATTAAGGCCACGGCCGCTTCCTTCCCATTTCCAGCCCTCTCCCGTCCCATCGTCGCCATAAGACCTATCTGTGTCGGTGCGAAGTAAAACAAATAGAAAAAAACCAAAAAACCCATTAACAAGAAAACAAAAACTGAAAACAAAAATAAATACAAACTAGAGGGCCCGAGCTGCTCTTCAGCATTTGTAATAAGTAGGTCATATAATTTGTCTTGACATGCCTGCCGTAGTCATACTGTTTTGCCTGCCCTTTTCATTGGCTTTATGAAGATTTAATACGAAATTCAAAGTATTATTATATCACCATCAGTTCGCAGTCAGAATATATCCATTTTGACGTCATCATGCCGTCTGATTGCTAAAAATCGATACATATATTCGCTGTTTATCCAACAGTTATTGATGTAAAGCTTGGTATTGTGTCGTAGGAAGCAATGACGTTTTTTATCGCGGTTCTCCTATACAGAACGGTTTTCTTGTGAGCTCATAGGTTAGTCTCTAAGGAGCTTTTTTTTGCCAGGCAGAGAACGTTTTTAAGTTACACGGCCTTCCCTCCTTCTAGTGTAGCTAGGTTATCCTTCGATATGTTCCCAGTTGATGCCTAAGGCGTACGTCATGATGGGGTCTGTTTGTACGTAGACGTTTTCTCTTAGCAGCATGCAAGTTATCAATCAATCAATCCTGATCTGCATTTAGGGCAGTCGCCCAGGTGGCAGATTCCCTATCTGTTGCTTTCCTAGCCTTTTCCGAAATGATTTCAAAGAAATTGGAAATTTATTGAACATCTCCCTTGGTAAGTTATTCCAATCCCTAACTCCCCTTCCTATAAATGAATATTTGCCCCAGTTTGTCCTCTTGAATTCCAACTTTATCTTCATATTGTGATCTTTCCTACTTTTATAAACGCCTTTCAAACTTATTCGTCTACTAATGTCATTCCACGCCATCTCTCCGCTGACAGCTCGGAACATACCACTTAGTCGAGCAGCTCTTCTTCTTTCTCTCAATTCTTCCCAACCCAAACATTGCAACATTTTTGTAACGCTACTCTTTTGTCGGAAATCACTCAGAACAAATCGAGCTGCTTTTCTTTGGATTTTTTCCAGTTCTTGAATCAGGTAATCCTGGTGAGGGTCCCATACACTGGAACCATACTCTAGTTGGGGTCTTACCAGAGACTTATATGCCCTCTCCTTTACATCCTTACTACAATCCCTAAACACCCTCATAACCATGTTCAGAGATCGGTACCCTTTATTTACAATCCCATTTATGTGATTACCCCAATGAAGATCTTTCCTTATGTTAACAACTAGATACTTACAATTATCCCCAAAAGGAACTTTCACCCCATCAATGCAGTAATTAAAACTGAGAGGACTTTTCCTATTTGTGAAACTCACAACCTGTTTTTTAACCCTGTTTATCAACATACCATTGTCTGCTGTCCATCTCACAACATTTTCGAGATCACGTTGCAGTTGCTCACAACCTTGTAACTTATTTATCACTCTATAGAGAATAACATCATCCGCAAAAAGCCTTACCTCCGATTCCACTCCTTTACTCATATCATTTATATATATAAGAAAACATAAAGGTCCGATAACACTGCCCTGAGGAACTCCCCTCTCAACTATTACAAGGTCAGACAAAACTTCACCTACTCTAACTCTCTGAGATCTATTTTCTAGAAATATAGCAACCCATTCAGTCACTCTTTTGTCTAGTCCAATTGCACTCATTTTTGCCAGTAGTCTCCCATGATCCACCCTATGAAATGCTTTAGGCAGGTCAATCGCGATACAGTCCATTTGACCTCCAGAATCCAAGATATCTGCTATATCTTGCTGGAATCCTACAAGTTGAGCTTCAGTGCAATAATCTTTCCTAAAACCGAATTGCCTTCTATCGAACCAGTTATTAATTTCACAAACATGTCTAATAAAATCAGAAAGAATGCCTTCCCAAAGCTTACATACAATGCATGTCAAACTTACTGGCCTGTAATTTTCAGTTTTATTTCTATCACCCTTTCCTTTATACACAGGGGCTACTATAGCAACTCTCCATTCATCTGGAATAGCTTCTCCGACCAAACAATAATCAAATAAGTACTTCAGATATGGTACTATATCCCAACCCATTGTCTTTAGGATATCCTCAGAAATCTGATCAATTCCAGCCGCTTTTCTAGTTCTCAACTTTTGTATCTTATTGTAAATGTCATTGTTATCATATGTAAATTTTATTACTTCTTTGGCCTTAGTCTCCTCCTCTATATCGACATTATCCTTGAAACCAACAATCTTTACATACTGCTGACTGAATACTTCTGCCTTTTGAAGATCTTCACATACACACTCCCCTTGTTCATTAACTATTCCTGGAATGTCCTTCTTGGAACCTGTTTCTGCCTTAAAATTAAGTTATTACGAATGCTCTGCCATCTGTTGAATATAGGGAATTTTTGGGGAATCAAAGATTATCTAGCAGGGAATAGTATTCTTCCGTGATCATAGGAAGTTTATACTCTCTAGCTTCACAGGTAGTAATCAAATATGGCTGCATGCAATGACATAACTAAGGATGAATATCACATAAATATCAGAAAATTAATGAAAGTCTTAGTCACTTAGCAACCTGCTAAGTACAGAATGTACTGCAGTTTAGTGTAAGCCTTCACCTGTCATTACTGGAGTGAGCATATAATGATTTGATTTTAAGTTTGCTCAAAGTTGGCTGAAGCTATTGACCTATCAATGTCACATTATTCACCGGCGGATAATCCCGGAGAGAATAAAAAAGTCAAGCAAATCGGTCCGGTAGAACGGACGGACAGATTTTCCAAAGCTGTTTTGTAAACTATTTAATATATAGATTATCAAATAATTAAGTCTCAGAAAGGATGCCCTAAGAAAGCTACTGTTTGAGGACTTTAAGAAGAGATCAAGGAACATGTATGAACGAGACTCTACGTGGTCACAGCTGCATTTTCTGAAGTAGAATATATACTGCGTGATAGGTATGCCGAAATAATATCTATAGTCATTATCAATTACAAATTTTGTTTTTGGCATTTAATTTCCAATTCTAAACAAAGACAAGCGGATGTAAAATGGAGAAATAGTTGAGCTCGACTGGGCTTCCAATATCTTAATCCTCGGCAGCCGTGTACTTGGTGTGCTTGGGATAAGCCCCTGGACATTCGACACTGGTGACTTTGGATATTTTTGAATTCTAATATGTCCCTCTATCTTCTCAAAAGCATTTTCGATTATATATTGCGATATTTTGTGAATTTGTTTCGCAGTTCTTTACACACCAATTTTCTCAATTCTTTACCATTTGATTCTTTGGCGTATACATGCAGACCTTACTAAGGAATCAGATGACACCTCATACGATGTACTTCCACACTGGAGTGCAGAGCTGCATTAATAGACTGCCACGTGGCACGGATATTTTTGTACCTCAAGATAGCTGCGTTATTGCATTCCCACATGACGTCGTACTGAGACCAGATCCCTGATACTAAGTGTGACCTCACCACTATTGATTCTAGGTGCCACCTAGTGGATTAAACTGGAATTAATTCGGTCGGGAAATGATCATGTTTTGGGGTTTGATAACCTGAACTCCTTCAGCTGTTTTTGAGTTGCCACTACTGTCCAATACGCATTGATCAACCAATCAAATTATTGCCTTATGATGCCATGTTCCAAAAATCAAACTGCCAAATTACCTTCATTTTCTAGAACAGTCACCCAGTCCCCTGTGTATATATAGCTCTGAGTTTGAGACTAAGAATACTGTCGTCGTGTTGTTGACTAGAAACGACAACGATTTTTTCGTTCATGCCTTTGAAACGCTCACTGGTCCAAGCAAGGTTCCGAAAATGCAAACCTATTCTGCGTCAAAATAGTAAGAATTCTTCAGTCACATCGCCAGGAAGCATGACCTAGGAATGTGGTTGTACGAGGTCTTAAAATGCCATGATTAAACTCCGTTGCGACGACTAAGGAATTGTAATGGCTCAATTTTAACAGCATATGAGAAGTCCTAGGTGAGGTATTTATTACGTGAAATAACGGGTAATACTACAACGTACTATGTAACTTCTATGAATGTAGAGCGAGTAGTTGTGCACACAATTGTGGTATGCGACGTTACCGAAGCTTCTTAAGAAATTGGGGGCTAAATTTAGAAAAGACAGGCCATTTCACACCTAAATGTTGCCACTCCTCAATACTAGCCTACAGAGAATGTGATATAATTGTAGGTGGTATTCTTTTTGTGATACAACATTGTTACGTCATAATGCGACTATAAATTATCTTGGAGCACCCTTCGGTATTTCCTGGAAAGGATGAGTAAGTCGGGCTGGATACATACCGGCCGATCTGCGGGCATGTAACCAAATCCTCTTCTATTGTACATTTCATCTGCGTCTCCGTGAATTTTCTGGAAGGCGGAAATAGAACACTCGTATTCTTGCCGTACCCCGAAGATGCAAGAATTTCGTATGTAAAAGCACGCTCGTCTCGAAGAGAGTTTTGAATGTTGAGTAGTCAGTTACGAGTCGTGACCTGAGTGTTCAGTACGTGGAGTGATCATTTGACTCGAATACCCGAGTTATCGGTGTTGTCTGTATTTGAACCAAGTAGACACCAGAAGTGCGTTGTGAGTGCCAAGGGAAGTGGGTTCGAGCTTGAGACAGTATTAAATTGTGTGAGCCTCCCCCTTATAACTTTTGGACTGGCCTTTGCGCCCTAGAATATCTGTGTCAATTGACTGCTCGACATACCGTTTTAAGCTAATGTAGGCCGCGCGCCGTTTCTCCTAGCTCTGTTTGGTTGCGCATAACTGCGCATGCGCCGGCCTACTACCAGGCAGACTTGCCTCCTCCTCGCTTGCCGACGCGAGACTCAGTTCGCTTCAGTCAGCCATCATGTGCGCTTGTGTGTTTGAGAGCTACGCCATGGAGAGGTGGATTTCCAGAAAACCCCCGTGATACCTCCATTAACGGGGATTTTCCCCGGGTGAACTAGTTGGAGACCTCCTGCCATTTCTTCTGATCATATTTTTGGATTTATTTTTCGTCTGGATACTTCCCAACGAGGTCTGGATGCCGGTCGTGTGACTGTATTCTTCGTCAACAATGGTCAGGTTTAAATTCCTCTCATTTCTTCATCACCAAAGGTATGTACCAGTGTTTGAATCATTTTAAACGTCGTCCAGAAGAGGATTTTGATATTTTCGAAGATTTCAGGAAAAATAATAATAATAATAATAATAATAATAAATATTTGGACTTCGTCGTTAAATTAATTCCTATTTGCGTGTGTGGTATTGAAAATCTGAAAAACAGTTTCGGCAACTAATCACAGTAATGTGGAAGGTTCACTGTGAACTGAATTGGGATTATTAATTTAAAATTTAAAAGGTTTCTTTTTGGCACTTTAAATTGTAACCTTCTTTGTGAACCAAGGTACAGTCTCCAAGGTAGTGAGCTTTACCTTCTTCGGCTTACTGTTTGCTTTCCTGTGTTTGTTTTCTAATTCGTTTGGTATGTTTTCTTCTCCCCTCCCCCTTCTGGGGTTTTGGGTGAATTAAATTTTTTTCTCTAGCCTGTTTTCCTCCTCGTTATTTGGAGGCGTTGCTTTTGTTTGGAGGTTACCTTGGCAACGTTTGGTGTGTATTGTTGTGGGGTTTTAATGTTGTCTGGCGTATGGAGCCTGTGTGCATCTAGAAGTATATATTTCTGAGTTGAGTGTATCGTTCTCTGTTTTAAAGTTAATTTATTTATTTTTGACCACCCTTTAAAGTTGTGTTTCTATTTTCTTGCTCCGGGTGGTATGTATTTTTACGTAAAATTCTATATGTCTTGGAAACTGAACGTTTTTAATTTTGGTAATTATGAGAAGCGGCCGCGTTGAAGATCCATTTTATTGAATAATTGTTAACTGTGTTTTTTATTAATTAACTATCCGTGATCGATCACATTTTATTTCAAGGTAGTATTTATGTAAGGAAGTCAATTGGTTTTCCGTTGTTTTCTGATCACATTTTATTAGGTACGGAGGTCATCCTTTTCCTTTCTTTGTTGTTTTCATAAAAATTTCAATTTATTATCTGTTAAAGAGTTTTTATTTACCATTAATTGTTAATTAATAATGAATTAATTTTTCTTTTAAACCATACCTGGGTATATTCTGATTTATTTTATCTATTGTTAATTACTTTTCCACTTTTCAACTTTACGTTGACTCTATTTACATTTTGGCTTTACGTCTTAAAATAAACATAGGTTTTATCAACTTAATGACTTGGTTTGTTACCTGCAATTTGCCCTTCAATTAAAATTCTTTAACTTCATTGACGTGCTGGTTTTCATTCGCCACGTTCGGTGGAGCACTGCCACCGATTTTCTTGTGCATTTACTTCCACGGCCTTTAGTCGTCTTCCTCCGCTGCTTCCGGTAAGTTATTTCTATGGTTTCTTGTTTTTTTATTGCGCTTGTCCTTTTGTTGTCCTTCTTCTTGTGCCCATCATTCCCCCCTCGTGTTCGCTATAACTCCCATTTTGGGGCGGACACGCTAGCAACCTTCTCATCAGGGTCTCTATCTATCTCTCTCTCTCTCTCTCTCTCTTCTTCTCTCACCCTGGTGGGTAAGGTTATTCACCTCATCATCCCTAGGTCGTACCGGGGTCCTAGAGGGTGGTGAGCGGTGAGAAGCTGGACTGCAAAAGAGCTGCTATGTAAAGTATCTGTGGTGCTACGCAGGGAAGTGTCAGTCAAGATTATGGAGGATCAGTCATTGCTGGCGAAGAATGCCAGCCGAAGGCTGTAATTAGTGAAATGCTATTGCCATTCATTCATTCCTTCGTCATCATCATTATCATCATCATCGTTTTTACAGTTCCATTTTCCCGGATACTGATGGTGAGCCTTTTCAACTCACTCTTGTTGAGATACGTTCTGTTGATAATGACGCCCTCCAGTGTCCTTCCCCGATCTGCAATGTCCATCTTTACAATTTCCATCCGGCGGATTCTTGGTCTTCCCGCTTCGTGCCTCTCCAAGTTAACATAAGCTGTCCTTGTTTGTTGGCCCCTTCCTCATTTTATGCCGAGACCAGCTCAGTCTGGACATGCTGGCCCGATCCAACAATGATGTCTCAATCGCAGCTTCCTTTTCAACCATGCCATTCCTGAAATTGCACAGTTTTTGTTTTTCAATTGTGGACATAAGGAACTTCGTCCGAGATGTTTGCAACCATGAGGAGTCCTTGTTAGTGAGGCATCAGGTTTCCATACTACATGTTAAGACCGGTATGAACTTCTGACTGAACATCACCAGCTTTAATTTTGTTGGTATCCCAGATGAGTAGGCCTTGTCATACTTGCTGGTAAAAGTCAGAGCTCTTCTGCATTATATTTGCCGTCTCTTTGTGGCTGTGTGTCTCTAAATATTACACTGCCAAGGTATGTAATGTTTTCCTAGCATGATGTTCGCTGGTCATCCCTCTCTGTTTATTGCCATACCTACTGTTTTGGGTTCGCTTATCTTGAAACTGAATTATTGTCGAATATAATTTAGTGTGTGTTTTGATTGTGTTGTTCTCGATCAAATTTGTTCAATAAAACTATTCATAACAGTATGTTGGGATCAGCCGGAAGTTTGCTCTTCCACCTGCGGTGGACAGTAGTATAATTGGATGGATCTGCCGCCACCACCACAACAGGCTCCCAGAGGCCTCCTCCACCTCCACCACAGCCAGAGGCCTCTCAGAGGCCTCCTCCACCACCACCACAGCCAGAGGCCTTCCCAGAGGCCCGCTCCACCACCCGTGGGAAAATTGAATTAGTAAACAAAGCCACGTGCTTTTTGACAGCAATAATCGACAACAACGCATCGCTAACCTCAGTACTGCCATCTTGACGGGCCTAAACCTCAGTAGTACCAACTTAAACTTACAAGCGCGAGATTCGAATTTGTAAACAAATCCACGTGTTTTTTGACAGCCACGTGCTTTTTGACAGACAACAACGTATCGCAAACCTCAGTACTGCCATATTGACGAGGATAAACCTTAGTGCTACCAACTTAACCTGACTAGCGCGAGATTTGAATCGGTAAACAAAGCCACATGCAGCTGTCATCCGCCATCTTTAATCCAGAGAGCACCGTGCTGCCCTCTTTATCGTAGTAGATGCAAATTCGTCACCTGTCATCCGCAGTGCTGCTATCTTAACGGGCCTAAACCTTAGTGCTACCAACTTAACTTCACTAGCGCGAGGTTTGAATCGGTAAACAAATCCACGTGCTTTTTTGACAGCTGTCATCCGCCATCTTTAATCTATAGAACACAGTGCTGCCCTCTTTAGCTACTTACCTTTGAAATGTGGTGGCGGATAATTTCAAAAATGCTTTTTCTTTGACAGCAGCCATCTTTAATCCAGAGAGCACCGTGCTGCCCTCTTCAGCTAGATACCTGTGGTGGCAGGCAATTCGACGTGACAGCAGCCATCTTTAATCAAGAGAGCACCGTGCTGCCCTCTTTGTGGCGGTGGCAAATTCCACGTGCTTTACAAACTCTCGTGCTTTTTTCTGACAGCTGTCATCCGCCATCTTGCATCACAAACCTCAGCGCTGCACTCTTTGGCTAGATACCTTTGAAATGTGGTGCTGGCAATTTGAAAAATTCTATGTGCTCTTGTTTGGAAACAAAGCCACGTGCTTTTTTGACAGCTGTCATCCTCCATCTTTAATCAATAGAGCACTGTGCTGCTATCTTGCGGGCAATTTCGTCAGCTGTCATCCGGCATCTTTAATCCACAGAGCACGGTGCTGCCCTCTTCATGACATATAGTAGCGGGCAATTTGAAAAGTTCTGTTAGCTGTCATCCGCCATCTTTAATCAAGAGAGCACCGTGCTGCCATCTTTAGCTAGATACCTTTGAAATGTGGTGGCGGCAATTTGAAAAATTCTATGTCTCTTGATTGGAAACAGCCACGTGCTGTTTTGACAGCTGTCATCCGCCATCTTTAATCAATAGAGCACTGTGCTGCTATCTTGCGGGCAATTTCGTCAGCTGTCATCCGCCATCTTTAATCTACAGAGCACCGTGCTGCCCTCTGTAGTAGCAGGCAATTTGAAAAATTCTGTTAGCTGTCATCCGCCATCTTTAATCAAGAGAGCACCGTGCTGCCATCTTTAGCTAGATACCTTTGAAATGTGGTGGCGGCAAATTGAAAAATTCCACGTGCTCTTGTTTAGTAAACAAACCCACGCGCTCTTTGCCAGCTGTCATCCGCCATCTTACATCGCAAACCTCAGTGCTGCGCTGTTTAGGTACATACCTTTCAAATATGGTGGCGGATAATTTAAAAACAAAAATTCTACATCAGCCATCTCTCGATGCTAATTGCACAAGATGGTGGCTATACATGACACCTTAAAGTTGCTTATGCAAGACGGCCGCTATACATAGGTTCTTATGAGACTCCGTTGGGAGGCTTGCGCAAGATGGCGTTATACAAGGCTCCTTATGAAACGCCCTAGGGATGCTTGCGAAAGATGGCCGTTGCTCTTATGAGGCGGCTTAAGGGTCCTTGCACAAGATGGCTAGAGACGCCCTAAGGATTCTTGCGCAAGATGGCGGACGCAAGATGGCGGCTATACACGACTCCTTATGAGTGCGCAAGATGGCTGCTGCTCTTATGAAGAAAGCTAGCTTAGAGGCTAACGTGTCATCCTAGTTCGATTCGTTAAATTTGGGGCTTAAATGCAAAATGTTAAATATCTCGAAAATGGTGCATCGTAGAGCAAAACGGACAACACTTTTCTGCCCAATACCTAGGTTTGCAGTATCAGGAACATGATAGCATAAGAAAAACATAGTCCAATGATGAGATCGACGGTTTGATTCCTACGTAGGCCCTTTGGCATTGGCAGCTATCTAATTCTACAAGATGGTAGCTATACATAGCTTCTTATGAGACAGCTTAAGAGCGCTTGCACAAGACGTCTGCTGCTCTTATGAGACTCCCTAGGGGTGCTTGCGTAAGGTAGCAGCGACAAGGCGGTGACTATACACAGCTTCTTATGATACGGCCTAGAGGTGCTCACACAAGATGGTGGCTGCTCTGATGAAGAAAGCTAGCATTGCATCGTGCAGGTATCTTTACAGCACTAAACCTCATACCTTTGAAATGTGGTGGCGAGTAATTTGAAAAATTCGACGTGCTTTTTCTTAACAGCAGCTATCATTTAACAATAGCGGCTATACATAAGCTGTTAAGGCCTCCTCTTATGTCGAGGCATAGCTCTATCGAACAAGTTTAAACCTGCATCGGGATAGCTAAAGTAAGCACGTGCTGCAGTGATGACATCATTATGCATGTTTAGACTTGCAAATCACAAAAGAAACATAACAAGACTAGAATCGAACACTGCACTCTACGCCGTTAACTTTATCATGTTATCGGAACATTGACTGAAGTGTTTAGAACACTAAATAAGTGATCAAGACTAAAATAAAACACTGTACTCGATACATCATGTGTTTAGAACATGTCAGGGTATGCCTTTGTTCTAAGAAGATTAGATTACCGCACACTCCTTGTAGGGGTAATAGGCTAAAGGGCTAATGGGCAAAAGGGCTAATGGGCAAAAGGGCTAAAAGGCTAATAGGCTAAAGAGCTAGGGTGCCTCTCCTCTCTTTATCCGGGCTTGAGACCGGCTCTACAACTAGAGGCGGAGGTAACACCCTAAGGAACGGAGTAAGTTGGGAAATAATCTATACGAATATAGGTACTCGATCGACTATATACTACAGATGGATGATTTAGGTGAGGGTAAGCGCTTACGTAATAATACCTACACGACGTAATTCATGCTCTATTTCAAAAATATCTTCTTTGTACTGTGTGTAACCAGAATCATGATAGGCTCTTAGCAGTTGTAAACGTTTTACGAGTACGTTGGGCTCGTTACAGTAGCTTATATCTACATAGGGTAACAGAGGCTTGTTGTGAACTTTGAGTCTATATGCAGACAGTTGATGTGTAGGGACTTGTTTTGATGTAATACGTGTTTCAGCAGTAGCGTTTCTAGGTACACACTTAACTTGTTTCGATAGCGATGAAGTGTTGAAATATCTTTCTTCTTTACCTTGCATCTCTTCTTGAGATGTTTGCACTGCGACAGAACGTGTAGTAGGCTTAGAAAATTAAGTAAAATCATCAAGCTGTAATGGCAATGGAACATTAAGATTTTCTTTTTCTTCTACTTGCCCTTTACTACTGATTTGATCAACATCATTATCCTTATTATCATAATCATGATCTTGCCTCTCTTTATCTTGAATTTTGTGCTTAGTAACAGAACTTGTAGCAGGCCTAGACAACAAGGGAGATTTAAAAATCTCTCGCAGATGTGTACTTTTTAAACATAAATCAGTGTTCGCTTGAATATGGTTGAGCTCTTTGTATTTTGTTCCCGATGAAGCTACATTACACGCGGCTTCATGACGTTGAGCGTTGTAAGCGTTCTTGAACTCTATTCTACAATGTTTGCATTGAAAAATTGTCCTACTTGATATCTCATGACGTCTCTTGTGATAGCACCGTGAAAATGTTTTTCCACACTCTTCGCAAACATACCTAGAAATAGGTTTTTCCATGACGGACTTTTATCTTCTGCTAACAGATTCTTCTTTAAATCTACTTGACATTTGATACTCTCTACTTTGATGATGCGAACAGCTTAGCGATTAACAGTAAACTAACACAAATGCGTATAACCAAGGTAGCAACAGTATGGTTTAAGCCCATCAAGATGGCAAGAGTGAGGTTAGCAATGTTCTGTTGTTGGATTTTAAATTCCGCACTATAACATGCATAAGGTGGCAGCCTTGATGTTTACCGCCGTCAAGATGGCAGTAGTGAGGTTAGCGACTCTCTATTGTCCTTTAAAGTGAGGTTAGGGTCCGTCAAGGCGACAGCTGTCAAAAAAGCACGTGGTTTTGTTTACTAAACAAGAGCACGTAGCTGTGACATCACGGTTAAGTAGTATGCTGTCTCAGCATGCAAAGTTCAATGTCTACACCTACGTAGTTAACATTCTGCTATGTTCAGAAGATTTTTTACACATAACTATTCTTTATGCTTTAAGTTCATGTACATAGGTTATGTTAAGATAGGAGCAGGTACAAGCGATTGTCACATGCTCTAGTAGAAGATGCGTGCATTATCGAAAGGTGGTGTGTACATGCTTTTAAACCTTGCTATTCTTAACGCTGCCATGTTCACAAGATTTTAGAAACATCGTTATTCTTTGTACTTTAAGTTCATGCAGATAGGCTATGCTAAGATAGCAGCACAAACACATGCGAACTTTGTACACTCTAGTGGAATAAGTTTAGTACTGCGTGCATCATGGATACTGATATGTACACGCATTTAAACATGGCTATACTTAATGCTGCTGCTTTGTTTACAAGATTTTTATACATTGCTATTCTTTATGCTTTAAGTTCGTGCACACACAAGCGATAGTCGTACGCTCTGGCAGGGGAAGTTTAGTACGATATACGATACATACATTATCGATAGGTGATGCGTACACGCTTTGGAACATAGCTCTTCTTTGTGCTTTAAGTTCGTGCACATGGGTTAGGGATACACAAAAGCGATTGCTTTAAGCTCTAGCGGAAGAAGCCTAGTACGATAGTCGATGCATGTAAAGTCGATAGGTTACGCTAAGATAGCAGCACACTTACACGATTTTAGCACAATCTAGTGAAAAAAGTTTAGTATGATGGTCGTTTCGTGCAAAATCATTAGGTAATGTGTACACGCTTTGAAACAAGGCTATTCTTTGTATTTTAATTCATGCGTACAGGTTATGCTAAGATAGCAGCACAATCTAGCGCAAGAAGTTTAGTACGATATTTGATGCATGCAAAATCGATAGGTGATGTGTACACGCTTTAAAACATGGTTATTCTTCGTACTTTAAGTTCATCCGTATAGGTTAGGCTAAGATAGCAGCACAGTCTAGCGTAAGAAGTTTAGTATGAGAATCGATGAATGCAAAATCGATAGGTGATGTGTACACGCTTTGAAACATAGCTATTCTTTGTACTTTAAGTTCATGCGTCTTAGTTATACTAAGATAGCAGCACAATCTACCTGAATAAGTTTAGTACGAGAGTCGATGCATGCAAAATCGATAGTTGATGTGTACACGCTTTGAAACATGACTATTCGTTGTACTTTAAGTTCATGGGTATAGGTTATGCTAAGATAGCAGCACAATCTAGCGGAAGAAATTTAGTACGATATTTGATGCATGCAAAATCAATAAGTAATGTCTACACGCTTTGAAACATGGCTATTCTTCGTACTTTAAGTCCATGTGTATAAGTTATGCTAAGATAGCAGCACAATCCAGCAGAAGAAGTTTAGTACGATATTTGTTGCATGCAAAATCGATAGGTGATGTGTACAGGCTTTGAAACATGGCTATTCTTTGTACTTTAAGGTCATGCGTATAGGTTATGCTAAGATAGCAGCACAATCTAGCGGAAGGAGTTTAGTACGGGAGTCGATGCATGCAAAAGTGATAGGTAATGTGTACACGCTTTGAAACATGGCTATTCTTTGTACTTAAAGTTCATGTGTGTAAGTTATGCTAAGATACCAGTACAATCTAGCGGAAGAAGTTCAGTACGAGATTCAATGAATGCAAAATCATTGGGTAATGTGTACACGCTTTGAAAAAAGGCTATTCTTTGTACTTTAAGTTCATGCCTACAGGTTATGCTAAGATAGCAGCACAATCTAGCGGAAGAAGTTTAGTACGAGAGTCGATGCATGGAAAATCGATAGGTAATGGGTATACGCTTTGAAACATGGCTATTCATTGTACTTTAATTTTATGGGTATAGGTTATACTAAGATAGCAGCACGATCTAGCGGAAGAAGTTTAGTACGAGAGTCGATGCATGCAAAATCGATAGGTAATGTGTACACGCTTTGGAATATGGCTATTCTTTGTATTGTAAGGTCATGCGTATAGGTTATGCTAAGATAGCAGCACAATCTAGCGGAAGAAGTTTAGTACGAGAGTCGATGCATGCAAAATCGATAGGTAATGGGTACACGCTTTGAAACATGGCTATTCATTGTACTTTGATTTTATGGGTATGGGTTATGCTAAGATAGCAGCACGATCCAGCGGAAGAAGTTTAGTACGAGAGTCGAAGCATGCAAAATCGATAGGTAATGTGTACACGCTTTGAAACATGGCTATTCTTTGTACTTAAAGTTCATGTGTGTATGTTATGCTAAGATACCAGCACAATCTAGTGGAAGAAGTTCAGTACGAGATTCGATGAATGCATAATCATTAGGTAATGTGTACACGCTTTGAAACAAGGCTATTCTTTGTACTTTAAGTTCATGCGTACAGGTTATGCTAAGATAGCAGCACAATCTAGCGGAAGAAGTTTAGTACGAGAGTCGATGCATGGAAAATCGATAGGTAATGGGTATACGCTTTGAAACATGGCTATTCATTGTACTTTATTTTTGTGGGTATAGGTT
This sequence comes from Anabrus simplex, assembly GCF_040414725.1. Classification (NCBI taxonomy): domain Eukaryota; kingdom Metazoa; phylum Arthropoda; class Insecta; order Orthoptera; family Tettigoniidae; genus Anabrus; species Anabrus simplex. The sequence continues at coordinate 326,783,377 of NC_090270.1, forward strand.
ATGATAAGATAACAGCACGATCTAGCGGAAGAAGTTTAGTACGATGGTCGATGTACGTAAAATCGATAGGTGATTTGTACACGCTTTGAAACATGGCAATTCATACTGCTGCTCTGTTCCCAAGATTTCTAAACATAGCTAATCCTAATGCTGCTCTTAACGACGTCGAGCTAAGGATTGATTACGTGACCGTGAAGTCACAGCTACGTGCTCTTGTTTAGTAAACAAAGCCACGTGCTTTTTTGACAGCTGTCGCCTTGACGGACCCTAACCTCACTTTAAAGAACAATAGAGCGTCACTAACGTCACTGCTGCCATCTTGACGGCGGTAAACATCAAGGCTGCCACCTTATGCATGTTATAGTGCGGAATTTAAAATCCAACAACAGAACATTGCTAACCTCACTCTTGCCATCTTGATGGGCTTAAACCTTACTGTTGCTACCTTAGTTATACGCTTTTGTGTTAGTTCACTGTTAGTCGCTAAGCTGTTCGCATCATCGAAGTAGAGAGTATCAAATGTCAAGTAGATTTAAAGAAGAATCTGTTAGCAGAAGATAAAAGTCCGTCATAGAAAAACCTATTTCTAGGTATGTTTGCGAAGAGTGTGGAAAAATATTTACCAGGCGCTATCACAAGAGACGTCATGAGATATCATGTAGGACAATTTTTCAATGCAAACATTGTAGAAGAGAGTTCAAGAACGCTTACAACGCTCAACGTCATGAAGCCGCGTGTAATGTAGCTTCATCGGGAACAAAATACAAAGAGCTCAACCATATTCAAGCGAACACTGATTTATGTTTAAAAGTACACATCTGCGAGAGATTTTTAAATCTCCCTTGTTGTCTAGGCCTGCTACAAGTTCTGTTACTAAGCACAAACTTCAAGATAAAGAGAGGCAAGATCATGATTATGATAATAAGGATAATGATGTTGATCAAATCAGTAGTAAAGGGAAAGTAGAAGAAGAAGAAAATCTTAACGTTTCATTGCCATTACGGCTTGATGATTTTACTTAATTTTCTAAGCCTACTACACGTTCTGTCGCAGTGCAAACATCTCAAGAGGAGATGCAAGGTAAAGAAGAAGGAAATTTCAACGCTTCATCTCTATCGAAGCAAGTTAAGTGTGTACCTAGAAACGCTACTGCTGAAGCACGTATTACATCAAAACAAGTCCCTACACATCAACTGTCTGCATATAGACTCAAAGTTCACAACAAGCCTCTGTTACCCTATGTAGATATAAGCTACTGTAACGAGCCCAACGTACTCGTAAAACGTTTACAACTGCTAAGAGCCTATCATGATTCTGGTTACACACAGTACAAAGAAGATATTTTTGAAATAGAGCATGAATTACGCCGTGTAGGTATTATTACGTAAGCGCTTACCCTCACCTAAATCATCCATCTGTAGTATATAGTCGATCGAGTACCTATATTCGTATAGATTATTTCCCAACTTACTCCGTTCCTTAGGGTGTTACCTCCGCCTCTAGTTGTAGAGCCGGTCTCAAGCCCGGATAAAGAGAGGAGAGGCACCCTAGCTCTTTAGCCTATTAGCCCTTTAGCCCTTTTGCCCATTAGCCCTTTAGCCCTTTTGCCCATTAGCCCTTTAGCCTATTACCCCTACAAGGAGTGTGCGGTAATCTAATCTTCTTAGAACAAAGGCATACCCTGACATGTTCTAAACACATGATGTATCGAGTACAGTGTTTTATTTTAGTCTTGATCACTTATTTAGTGTTCTAAACACTTCAGTCAATGTTCCGATAACATGATAAAGTTAACGGCGTAGAGTGCAGTGTTCGATTCTAGTCTTGTTATGTTTCTTTTGTGATTTGCAAGTCTAAACATGCATAATGATGTCATCACTGCAGCACGTGCTTACTTTAGCTATCGCGATGCAGGTTTAAACTTGTTCGATAGAGCTATGCCTCGACATAAGAGGAGGCCTTAACAGCTTATGTATAGCCGCTTTGTTAAATGATAGCTGCTGTTAAGAAAAAGCACGTCGAATTTTTCAAATTACTCGCCACCACATTTCAAAGGTATGAGGTTTAGTGCTGTAAAGATACCTGCACGATGCAATGCTAGCTTTCTTCATCAGAGCAGCCACCATCTTGTGTGAGCACCTCTAGGCCGTATCATAAGAAGCTGTGTATAGTCACCGCCTTGTCGCTGCTACCTTACGCAAGCACCCCTAGGGAGTCTCATAAGAGCAGCAGACGTCTTGTGCAAGCGCTCTTAAGCTGTCTCATAAGAAGCTATGTATAGCTACCATCTTGTAGAATTAGATAGCTGCCAATGCCAAAGGGCCTACGTAGGAATCAAACCGTCGATCTCATCATTGGACTATGTTTTTCTTATGCTATCATGTTCCTGATACTGAAAACCTAGGGATTAGGTGGAAAAATGTTGTCCGTTTTGCTCTACGATGCACCGTTTTCGAGATATTTAACATTTTGCATTTAAGCCCCAAATTTAATGAATCGAACTAGCATGACACGTTAGCCTTTAAGCTAGCTTTCATCATAAGAGCAGCAGCCATCCTGCGCAAGCACCCTTAAGGCGTCTCATAAGGAGTCTTGTATAGCCGCCATCTTGCGTCCGCCATCTTGCGCAAGCATCCTTAGGGCGTCTCTATCCATCTTGTGCAAGGACCCTTAAGCCGCCTCATAAGAGCAACCGCCATCTTGCGCAAGCATCCCTGGGGCGTCTCATAAGGAGCCTTGTATAACCGCCATCTTGCGCAAGCATCCCAACAGAGTCTCATAAGAACCTATGTATAGCGGCCAATTTGCATAAGAAACTTTAAGGAGTCATGTGTAGCCACCATCTTGTGCAATTAGCGTCGAGAGATGGCTGATGTAGAATTTTTGTTTTTAAATTATCCGCCACCATATTTGAAAGGTATGTACCTAAACAGCGCAGCACTGAGGTTTACGATGTAAGATGGCGGACGACAGCTCACAAAGAGCGCGTGAGTTTGTTTACTAAACAAGTGCACGTTGAATTTTTCAATTTGCCGCCACCACATTTCAAAGGTATCTAGCTAAAGATGGCAGCACGGTGCTCTCTTGATTAAAGATGGCGGATGACAGCTAACAGAATTTTTCAAATTGCCCGCTACTACAGAGGGCAGCACGGTGCTCTGTAGATTAAAGATGGCGGATGACAGCTGACGAAATTGCCCGCATGATAGCAGCACAGTGCTCTCTTGATTAAAGATGGAGGATGACAGCTGTCAAAAAACACGTGGCTTTGTTTCCAATCAAGAGCACATAGAATTTTTCAAATTGCCAGTACCACATTTCAAAGGTATCTAGCTAAAGATGGCAGCACCGTGCTCTCTTGATTAAAGATGGCGGATGACAGCTAACAGAACTTTTGAAATTGCCCGCTACTACATGTCATAAAGAGGGCAGCACCGTGCTCTGTGGATTAAAGATGCCGGATGACAGCTGACGAAATTGCCCGCATGATAGCAGCACAGTGCTCTATTGATTAAAGATGGAGGATGACAGCTGTCAAAAAAGCACGTGGCTTTGTTTCCAATCAAGAGCACATAGAATTTTTCAAATTGCCAGCACCACATTTCAAAGGTATCTAGCTAAAGAGTGCAGCGCTGAGGTTTGTGATGCAAGATGGCGGATGACAGCTGTCAGAAAAAAGCACGAGGGTTTGTAAAGCACGTGGAATTTGCCACCGCCACAAAGAGGGCAGCACAGTGCTCTCTTGATTAAAGATGGCTGCTGTCACGTCGAATTGCCTGCCACCACAGGTATCTAGCTGAAGAGGGCAGCATGGTGCTCTCCGGATTAAAGATGGCTGCTGTCAAAAAGCATTTTTGAAATTATCCGCCACCACATTTCAAAGGTAAGTAGCTAAAGAGGGCAGCACTGTGTTCTATAGATTAAAGATGGCGCATGACAGCTGTCAAAAAAGCACGTGGATTTGTTTACCGATTCAAACCACGCGCTAGTTAGATTAAGTTGGTAGCACTAAGGTTTAGGCCCGTTAAGATAGCAGCACTGCGGATGACAGGTGACGAATTTGCATCTACTACGATAAAGAGGGCAGCACAGTGCTCTCTGGATTAAAGATGACGGATGACAGCTGCACGTGGCTTTGTTTACTGATTCAAATCTCGCGCTAGTCAGGTTAAGTTGGTAGCACTAAGGTTTAGCCCCGTCAATATGCCAGTACTGAGGTTTGCGATACGTTGTTGTCTGTCGAAAATCACGTGGCTGTCAAAGAACACGTGGATTTGTTTACAAATTCAAATCTGGCTCTTGTGAGTTTAAGTTGGTACTACTGAGGTTTAGGCCCGTCAAGATGGCAGTACTGAGGTTAGCGATGCGTTGTTGTTGTTGATGATAGCTGTCAAAAAGCACGCGGCTTTGTTTACCAATTCAAATTTCCCGCGGGTTGTGGAGCGGGCCTCTGGGAAGGCCTCTGGCTGTGGTGGTGGTGGAGGAGGCCTCTGGGAGGCCTCTGGCTGTGGTGGAGGTGGAGGAGGCCTCTGGGAAGCCCCTGGCTGTGGTGGAGGTGGAGGTGGCCTCTGGGATCCTGTGGTGGTGGTGGCGGCAGAACCATCCAATTATACTACTGTGGACGTCGAAAACAGAGTAATTTTACTACTTTTAACTAATAATGTATGTTTCAATTTGTACTATATCCGATCTCCTATGTTTACGTTCTTCAGAATTATGTAGAAAATGGAACTTTCTAATTACAACTTTCTGCTTAGGGCACTCACCTTACCAACAATAAAACAATTACCAACAATAAAACATACCATTTCATCCGGGAGATAGTGGGATCGAATCCAACTGTCGACAGCCCTGAGGATGGTTCTCCGTGATTTCCCATTTTCACACCAAGCAAATGCTGATGCTGTACCTTAATTGAGGCCACGGCCGATTCCTTCCCACTCTTATCCCATCGTTGCCATAAGACCTATTTGTGTGGGTGCGACGTAAAACAAATAGCAGAAACATACCATTGGAAACCTTTCACAGTGCATGTCAAGCTGATACTTACCTGATGGTTACATTGCGTCGTGCGAGCGAGTCGATAAAATGTCGACTTATCCTTGAATTATATCGATTCTTTCAAAGATGGCGTCGACTACATGAAGGTGGGCCATGACCTGAGCAATACGTGTTCATCTTAATATTACTTACATAAAATAAATATTGTACATTACTGGGGATTGTACATTACTGGGGTGAAAGGGTTTCATGTAGACTATTCCTTTCGAAATTCCGATCTCGCCTGACTTGATCACCGTAAATATCTAAACTCTTGCGTACAACGTCACTCTCGACCCCTTTAAAAGTAATTACTTTTCACTATCTTCAGGAAATCTCTTCTTAATGCGTTAAGGGTAAAACTTACCTTTTCTGTACACATGAGAAGTCTCAAGCTTCCCAAGCCAGCCTGTTATGAAACAGAGGGTGGAAGATGCGTCATGTGTCAAGTCACGTGCAGACCTGTAATTAGTAGTGCGCAACAGACAGTGAACACTAACTATTGCAATTTGTGGTAGGTACAGTGCATGCCAAGGTATAGTCAACCATACCTTAATTAAGAGGTGGTTACATTAGTATTTTCTTCACATTAATGAGCGCGGATTTTGGTAGTGATTGTTGCTTAAAGCCAGTGCCTCCCAAATTTTTTTCCATTCAGCCCAGTTTTAAGCTCTGCAAAGGCAATGCTTCGCATATAGTTATTGCAAAAACAAACGTATCTTAGAAAATTGTAACCTACAATAGAATAAATCTTAATTAAGAGATATGTGGTTTCCTTCTCATAGTCTGGCTCCATGAATAAATGTTTAGCGTGCTGGCCTTTGGTCCAAGGGCGCCAGGGTTCGATTCCCGGCCCGATAGAGGATTTTAATGTTGATTGCTTAATTCCAATGGTTCGAGTACTGAGTGCGTATGCCATCTTCAGCATTATAATTCATCTCCGAAGATGCGCAGATCGCCTACAAGACGTCATCTCGAAAGATCTGAAATAGGCCCCTCCGGAGGCAACACGTTCTTCTTCTTCTTCTTCTTCTTCTTCTTCGTCTTCTTACTATTATTATTATTCGGGGGTTTCCGTGGATTGCAGAGGGGTAATAAGCACCTGGGGTGGACAAGGAATTAACTAGAACAGAACTTAACACTTCAAATTTCCAAATTTAATTTTTTTTTTCTAATTTAAAAATTGATAAATAGAAAATATGAATGAATAGCAACAATATTACTGAGCTCGTCAGTTCTACAATAACAAGGATTTAAAGTCCGAACTCAGATATATCACTTATTATTGTTAGTAGTTTGGTTGATTTACATAGAAAAGAGCGTTAGCGCTCTGGCAAAGTACAAAAATTTAAAAGATCTGGAAAAGCTCCAGGAAAACACACTTCGTAGGAGTCTGCGCTCCAACTCATGGCGCACTTATAAACTATCGGTTGTCCTCAATTAAAGTATTTACACACCATTGCCCCGATGTGGGCTTATCTATTGCTAAACAATTATATGTATCACTGTTCCCAACAGGGAACTCTCACCAAAAACAAAACTCTACATACCAATAAATTGTAGGAGCACAATTGCCCAAACTAAGTGGTCTTAGTGTAAAAAGAAATGATTGAACAGGAATGGATATAAACTAAAGGCTAGCAGGTGAAACACTTGCCCTCCTTACAGAAATAGCTAAAACCCTACGTGAGCTCATGGCCCAATGATACAGAGGCTAAGCCTATTACACTAGAGTGACTAAGTAAGAATGTGATTAACGAAATTTAGAGGATGTTTTTGGTATTGGCAAACTAATATGCAAAGGAGCTATTTGAGCTATTTTAGGAAAGCAACAGGAAACTGTCGCACTTGTACTCTTCTTCAGTGGCGCCTAGGCCATCTATGACAGCTGATGCTCGATCTGATGGAGATCTAATCACAATTATCAAGTCACACGATTCTTCTCTCTTCTGAGTAAGTTCTTTGTGCCCCCATTGCAAATAAGTATCTCATGACCCCCCTCCCCACGTCTGAGAACCACTGCGTTGAGGGAATCCCAGCTAGATAACCACCCTCTCTTGACTGTAATCAGAAGTGGAAAGGGAATGAGTCTTTCCTTCGGAGAATGAAGATATCGGCAAAAAAAAAATACATAAGAAACTACTTTTCCCTTTGCGAAAATCAAGTACTCCAAAATGCTCATACTCTGAGTTACTAACTTCTAATATGGCAGAATAGTGCACTGCTCTTTCTAATTCGGGAAAAATATAATATATATTCCAATTAATAAACCATGAGACACAAGGTACAATATTCGTCTACTTTCTGAAAATCCTTTTTGAACATTTTTTCAGTTTGTTTCTCGGTCATAACATCCATCAACGGCTGCTAATTTTAGATGGCCACCAGCCATTAGACCTAGCCTGCACGGTTGCCAGGTAACACTGCCTGACCATCCATCACTTACATCACTGCATTCACAGTTGTTATGTTTACACATCCGTCACACTTTTTTTACGTCTCGTTACACAAATTTTTGGACCACCCCAGCCATAAGACATGTTTAAGAAGGGAGGGACCCTAAAGTGTGATGCTGAAAGACTCACTAGGCCTCACAAGCCTCGTGTCACTAGATTTACCGTTAGGAAGAAGATATCTTTCTTCTTCGTCTTGACCTTTCTTTCGTCTTATCTGGGGTCTGCCTTTATGTTAATAAACACCAGACTCTTGGCCAGATGTCCTTCCTGACGCAAATTCTACATTGAGGTATATATTTTTCAATGTGTATTTCTGTGGAGTCTGGTTTGCTGTACGTGTGAATGAAGATTTGGATTGTTAGGAGGATCTATTTGGGTCAGAAATGTCATTTTACAATTCACTTATCATTGTGGAATGAGATTTTCTTTTCTTGTTACTGAAACAATTTCTTAGATGTCTCGTACAATGGCTGGGATATGCCCTTTAATGTCAGCGAGTTCTGAAGCTATTTCTTATCTTTAATTTTGTTTCCTTGATTAATAAGGCAGTTACATTCTTCACTTGTGGTTTATGAGGAAACTATTTAAAAAGTACCGAAAAGAAAATCGACAGCCTGTTTCCAGTTATTCGAATGGGTCAGGAATGGAATTAATGAAGCTCCTATGAAGCGTGATGGGAATAGTGCCGGCTGACGAAGCCTGTCGCACTCCTCTGGGGCAATGAATAATGTCCATTTGATGAGATGATATTACAGTGTTTTGCCACAATGAAAGGGGACTGGTAAAACAGGAATTCCCCGATAAAAACCTGTCCCATTCCCACTTTTTCCAGCGCAAATTTTATATGGAGTGATCTGGATTTGAACAACGGAACCCAGCATACCAAAATAAGATACCGTACGTAGTTATTTAAAATAATACGTATCCTTCCATATACTATTTAGTTGGCCCCGCGGCGTAAGGGTAGCGTGCCTGCCTCTTACCCGGAGGTCCCGGGTTCGACTCCCGAATAGATCAGGGAATTTTACCTGGACCAGAGGGCTGGCTCGAAGTCCACTCAGCCTACGTGATTGGAATTGAGGAGCTATCTGACGGTGAGATGGCGGCCGCGGTCTAGAAAGCCAAGAATAACAGTCGAGAGGATTCGTCGTACTGACCACATGACACCTTGTAATATGCAGGAAATCGGGCTGTTCAGCGGTCGTTTGATAGGCCAAGGCCCTTAATGGGCTGTAGTGCCATGGGATTCGGTTTGGTTTGTTATATGTTATTGAAATGATCTTAGTGCACATTGCAAACACAGCTAATGTAATCAAAGTTGAAACAACAGCTACTTATATATCCATAGATTTATGAAAATTATCAGGAGAATGTTTCGTAGCTGCATAAACACTTCCAAAATTTTGGAAACGAAATTTGTTAGAGTAAGAGTGATATTTTTGAAAATATTTAAAATGCGTTCTAAAGCCGAAATATGCCTTTCCCAATCATGCTAACATGGGCGCCCGTATGGAAGTTTGTAGGGGGGAGCCTGGACCTGGAATTATGTAGTATTTTTAAAATTTTGGAAGATGAATGGTGGTAGAATAACACCCACGGTTTCCCCTGTCTGTTGGTGGGGGGCCGTAGTACCAATTCTAAGTAATACCGATTTTTAAATAATTTTCTTGAAAGAAAAACACCTGACTAAATTCGATTTTTGCCTTTCCCTGAGAACTAGAGGGGGGATGCGGCCCCCCTTCCTCGCGGGCATGGGCGCCCTTGCATGGTAACATCCATTTGAATAGGGCATATGGCTGTGAGGTATAACTCATCCAAGGCCTCGTATGAGGAAACGGCACTAAGGGATAGACATATAGATACTGAGGTATAATATGACACATACCAGCACATTTTTAGAGGAATTAAAATAGATGCAGCTAAAACTCCGGTTCGTCCAATAACCTGGGCCCTATGGACCGAAGGCATATTCGCTGATCATTAAGCCAAAGATTCGCAACCGTATAGTAACATCAGTAGAACAAGATTTCTATACCTAGGCATGCCCGAAATCCGTTAAAGTAATTATTCGGCAGTAGGCGTAAAACCAATAACATTATTAATCTCTAGGAAGGTGAAGTCATCCCTAGTTACATTGTTTCGTTCTTTCTCTTTTTCTTAGTCCGTTTATCGCCCAGCATTTGTTTTTACATCGGACTCAGTGAGGGATCTCACCTCAACCGCCTCAAGGGCAGTGTCTTGGAGTGGGAGATATTTGTCCGGTGATACAACTGGGAAGGACGACCAGTACCTCGCCCAGGCACCCTCACCTGATACGCTGAACATGGGCCTGGTAGGGGGTGGGAAGATTGGAAAGAATAGACAAGGAAGAGGAAATGAAGCGGACGTAGCGTTATATTCCATCTCGCCACTTGCCCGGAGGAGAAGTGGGAAATCACGGAAAAACACTTCGAGGATGGCTCAGGTGGAAGTCGAACACCCTGCACTTCCCGAGGCTGAGTGAAACCCATGCCTGTCCCCGTACTACTTTCCGAATTTGTTGGCAGAACCGGGAATCGAAATCGGGTCTCTGGGGGTGGCAGTAATCACACAAACCACTACACCACAGAGGTAGACAATTAAATTCTTACTTGATTTATATTGATGCTTTGGTATCTTACAATCCATCATGTGCCCCAGAATATTTATAGATATTTTAAAAATCCCTGGTTTGTCATCTAACATCCAATTAGCCAGTTTTATAAGATAATAAGTGCTGAAATATTTATCTCTCTCTTTCTCCCTCTCCCTTCCAGAAATCACTGCGCATTCTACTACAGCAAGTGACTTCTTCTCGTTACAAGGTATTCAGACGCCTGCCGAGTGCAGTTAAAGTAACAAGTGTTTCCGTCCTTAATGGCGGCAATAACTAACTCCTACTAAGTGCACTCGTAACAGTCTGCTTAAGGAAGCTGTAATATCTCCTACAGGCAAAGCCAGGTAATTGAAATCCAGGAACATTGGGAGATTTACGATTCGCGTTCTTTAGCAATGTCGCCCAGAGGAAGACGTGTGGTACAAAGTGGGTCTTGCTCTTAGAGGTAAAAGATAAAAAATAAGCATGTTTTTAGAAATATGCTATTCTAGGTCTGCACCTCAGAGGTCAATAGTCGTAACTTTATTTTCTAAAAATTGTTTAAGGGGTTCAGTCGACAAAACATCAAAACATCAGGATCTTACACTTTTCGGGCTGACATTTTTATAGACAAATTGATTACGCTATTGTATTTATGGTCAACATGTCAAAGTGGTATCTGCACTCAGTAATTCTAATCATTTTACATTTTAAAATCAAATGAACACATCAATATAAGCACTGTGGTAGTATCTCATTTCGCTGATCTGCTTACAGTAAACTGCACACTGGTAAATGGAGCCGATCACTGCCATTTTCGCGATTTATCTCATTGCTTTTCGTGTCGGTCGCCAGATGTCTTACATTCAGGAACCATGAAGTCACGAAATCCGCAGGTTTGAAAATTCTTCGTGGAGGGTCAACCAACTTGATGAACATAAGATTTTCTACTGTATTCATATGCAATGATGCTGTTATTGGAGTCGTGATCAAGTTCATTTGTGAGAAGCCTCTTTCACATTCACTTGTCGAAATTGTGAAGCTGCCCATCGTGTTCACAAGGGTCAGTAGAGACATTGGGCATTTCTCGAATAGTTTGTGTTCAGGTGTTTAGATTTTTTTTTTTTTTTTTTTTTTTTTTGCTATTTGCTTTACGTCGCACCGACACAGATAGGTCTTATGGCGACGATGGGACAGGAAAGGGCTGGGAGTGGGAAGGAAGCGGCCGTGGCCTTAATTAAGGTACAGCCCCAGCATTTGCCTGGTGTGAAAATGGGAAACCACGGAAAACCATCTTCAGGGCTGCCGACAGTGGGGTTCGAACCTACTATCTCCCGAATACTGGATACTGGCCGCACTTAACCGGCTGCAGCTATCGAGCTCGGTGTTCGGATTATCAATACAGTCTAATACTTTATTTGCATTCTTTAAAGTTACACACGCCGTTATGAAATTCAAAATTGAATGACGGAAGACACACCGCTTTTCAATGCAAACCACATAACAAATCACATACTCAAGGTAATTGGAAGACACCGGTATCGCTTCTTCTTCTTCTTCTTTTTAATCTGTTTGCCCTCCAAGGTTGGTTTTTACCTCGGAATCAGTGATGGATCCCATCTCTACCGCCTCAAGGGCAGTGTCCTGGAGCGTGAGACATTGGGGCGGGTTATACAACTGGGGAGGATGATCAATACCTCGCCCAGGCGGCCTCACCTGCTATGCTGAAGAGGGGCCTTGGTGGGGGTTGGGAAGTTTGGAAGGGATAAACAAGGAAGACGGAAGGAAGTACCCGTGGTTTTAAGTTTGGTACCATCCAGGCATTTGCTTGGAAGAAAAGTGGGAAACCACAGAAAACCACTTCCGGGATGGCTGAGGTGGGAACTGAACCACCTGTACTCAGGTGTCCTCCCAAAGCTAAGTGGACGCCGTTCCAGCTCTCGTACCACTTTTGAAATTTCGTGGCAAAGCCGGGAATCGAACCCGGGCCTCCGAGGGAGGCAGCTAATCACACTAACCACTATACCACAGAGGTGGACCAGTATCGCGGCAGACAAAATCCAGTGATCGTGAGAACCTACATCAAATATAGAGCAAACATACGCCACTAAAATACTTATTTTTGCTTAAAAGAGTAATATTTCTTCCGATTAAGCAGCTGTTACAAAGCTTTAGACGAGCAGATAATAATATGGCCTAATGTTTCGATCATGCTGCTTAGTGCCGACTTACCGACCAAGAGAATCTGATTCGATAAGTCAATTTAAATCGAAGAGTACTCGAAATGTTCTCCGGCTGTTGTGAACAGCGCGTTGATGCTAGCTAATCGATGAACTTTCAAATCGGAAATTATATTTGCTGGACTAGATAGAAATGAACCAATATTTTTTTGTTAAACCTTCTTCAAATGTTTAAAGCGTACGCGTTCCCCCGTGCTCCCGCCAAAAAAGCCCTGGTCGTAAGTAACAATTCAAAAAGGTATCAATAATAATAATAATAATAATAATAATAATAATAATAATAATAATAATAATAATAATAATAATAATAATGCTATTTGCTTTACGTCCCACTAACTACTTTTACGGTTTTTCGGAGACGCCGAGGTGCCGGAATTTAGTCCCGCAGGAATTATTTTACGTGCCAGTAAATCTACCGACACGAGGCTGTCGTATTTGAGCACCTTCAAATACCAACGGACTGAGCCAGGATCGAACCTGCCTAGTTGGGGTCAGAAGGCTAGCGCCTCAACCGTCTGAGTCACTCAGCCCGGCTAAAAAAATGTTTCAGGTGAGGAGAAAGGTATTTCACTGAGCTCTTATTTCCGGGGAAAAGTTAGGACTTTTTATATTTAGCTCTTAATTCCCTTACTGTTTTAATTAATTTGTTTCATTTTGGCGTAATATTTGTATAATTAATTCTAATATTTGTATATCATTTGAATGATACGGTTTGCATTTTTATACATATAGATAATGTAACAAACGACTTGGTGGTAGGCTGTCAGTATTGTAACTGCCCAAGTGTTTTAAGCGCTTGGTAGATTTACTTATCAGGAATGAAATACAAACATTACGTGCATACGACATTTTACTCACAAACCCGCCTGGTGGCCATGATCGTTAAGGTGTTGAAGTCTAAACGGTCTGACACCGTGGTTAGCCGGTTCGAATCCCGTTAGTAGATAAAGTCACGGGATCGGCCGCAACCTCCGCCTACGGCTCTCCGCAGAATGCCTCCTCCTCCACCTCCTCACGCTCTCGGGAGAGCCCTCCTCCTCCACCTCCTCCACACGCTCTCGGGAGAGACCTCCTCCTCACGCTGCTAAAAGCGCAACCCTAACCTCACATCCGCCATCTTGTAGGGGCTTAACCTAACTTTGTATGGGTAAGAGAGCTGGCCTAACCTCATAGAGGGGCCTAACCTCAGTTTTACGGCCGGATGCTCTTCCTGACACCTAAGAGCGTGACCCCAACCTCATATTCACTATCTTGGAGGGGATTAATCTAACTTTTTATGCGTAAGAGAGCTATCCTAACCTCATAGAGGGGCTTAACCTCAGTATTACGGCCCGATGCCCTTCCTGACGCCCACGAGAGTGAGCTTAACCTTGCATCTGCTATCTTGGAGAGGCTTAACCTAACTTTTTATGCGTAAGAGAGCTAGCCTAACCTCATGGAAAGGCCTAACCCCAGTTTTACGGCAGGATGCCCTTCCCGACGCCAATTGCACAAGATGGCGGCTATATATGACTCCTTATGAGACGTCTTAAGGGTACTTGCGCAAGAACTTTTGACACGCAAGACAGCAAGCCTAACCTTACAGAAGGACCTAACCTCAGTTTTACGAAACATAACAAGACTAGAATTAAACACTGTACTCGACGTCGTTAACTTCAACATGCGTTCAGAGCATTGTTTGATATGTTCAGATCACTACATAAGTGATCAAGGCTAGAATCGAACACTATACTCGATACAACATGTGTTCATAATATGTCAGGGGATACCTTTGTTATAAGAAGATCAGATCACAAAAGAAGTTATTAAAACTAGAATCCAACACAGTACTCGATGTTGTTAACTTCAACATGTGATCAGAACGTTGATTGATGAGTTCAGAAACTCAATAAGTGATTAAAACATAACAAGACTAGAATGGAACACTGTACTCGATACAACATGTGTTCATAACATGTCAGGGGATACCTTTGTTCTAAGAAGATGCATTCGAACAGAGAAAAAAATTATAAGAATTCTGTACAGCTTATGCAAGATAGCGGCTGTTATAACGTCCTCCTCCTCTTCCCGCTCGTTTAAAGGCATAGCTTTATCGAACATACAACGCGATCTTATGCATAAGGCAGTGCACATACTGCGTAGCCAACTCGCTCGGTAAACGATAATATGAATACAACAAAAGTACAACTTCAAAAGATTTACCTTCTATCATTCGAGGTCTAGGGTCTTTAATTTTCACGCGTTTCATGTCCTTTATCTTTCTGATGCCGATACCTTCTTTTTTGGAAGTGTCGGACATCTTAAATGTTTTCCTCCGATTAGTGCTAGTAGGGGATTGTTGCCATTTATACTTCCTAAAACCATAATCACCACCACCATCACTCAATTGGGCACTTCATTTAACATGTCGACAGAATTTGAGAGCATACGTTACTTCGATGGCTGTGGTGATTGCTCTTTCCATACACAAAAACGTGTTAAGGTCCTAAGCTCTTCTTAAACACACTTACGGGGTGAAAGAAAAACAGTAACTTTTATCCCTCGGGTTTGCCTCCCGGTATTTTTGTGTCACCTTGCATACGCACGGAAAATCTATGCACATTACCTGCAGAGATTTCTATAAAGATGAGGCGTGACATAGTGTTCTTCAGAAACGGTGCTAAAGGCAACAGTAAGCTCATGAAAACAGCATCCGATGGTTTGGGATTTTTTATCGATACTGACATTTTGGACAATATGCGAGTGGTTCATTTCATCAGAAAGAAAATCGTTGCACAGCAGGTTAAACACGAGGCTGGCCAGCGATATAATGGGGATTTAGAATGACATTTGAAAATAACATTTCGTATATGTTCGTAAAGTAGTACTTTCACAAGTGTTATAATGTGATTCATTTGTAATATAGCGGGTTGCTTCAGGAAAATTTTCATTTGAAATATAGGGTGCTCATAATGGACTTGTTTTCTGACACCTTTAATAGTTATACGTTAATAATGAGACTGTAAAATAGTTTTACATCTGGAAAAGGTGATGACTGGATTTGAGACGAACTGAGGAAGTTAGATCAAGGAAGTGTGTAGTTTATTTTCTAAGAAACCTATGTTAGCAAACCAGGGTACTATGTCCTGTACCTTTATACAACCTGTGAGCTGGACTACTACTACTAAAATGTTTTTATTCCTCCCTTGAAGGGGGAGGCGGGTCTCTTAGACGGTGACGCCATCTCTCAGGCCGGGAGATTTGTGTCGGTGAAGGAGATGCACGGAGAAGGTAAAGGGATTGGCGGCCGTGGCCTTTACTAGGAACTGTACCGGCATTCGCCTTAGTGCAAGAGAATGGAAAACGACGGAAAACTATTCTCTGGACTGCCGACGGTTGGGGGACCAGCCGTGAGGTCCTGCCCAGTCCCGTCTCCCGAATGCAGAGGCGCAGAGCCACGGTAGAACCGTGACCACCCCGCCTCTGCTCGGTTGGCCGGTCAGAGTGCAGAGCTGTTGGACCAAGGACCAGCCGTAGCCACATATGGGCCGAGACCCACTCTACATCTACCGACCAGCTGAACCTGGACTTTGGACTGTCCTAGGTTCATCTCCAGTCCATATAAACGACTTGTGTGCTTAACCCTTGAGAGTAAGTTTTCAAGTTCATTTGATAATCAGCGTAATTTACAACGCAGTTCTTATCAATGTCTGTAAAAGTTGTATTAAATTACTTGCACCACAAAATCTCTGTATTCCATAGTAAAATCCATTCCTTCTCTTTCCTGAAAAGGAATGGGTATGAGCATATCCCCGTCTCCCCCACTACCTTACGCGATACCAGCGCTAATTGCTGTAATGTAATTGAATTCTCGTATTACTACAGGATCTGGGAGTATTTCGTGTGCAGTGTTACCAACAAATTAATGCAGATTCTCCCTTCTTCCATTAATTTATAACAGTCCAATGTTAATTGCTTTTAAGGTGAGTAAGTTCTGCATTCCTTACTCAGAACTCTTCAGTAAATGTGTATTTTCCTTGTTTAAACTCCTAGCTATGTACTCACAATTCTTGACAAGATAGTGACACAGAAACTTGGGTATGGCCCAGGGTTTCTGTTTTTGTTCAAATTTATATTTTAATTTGCATCTCCGTAGCTCAGGTGACATCACGCCAGTCTCTCACCGCTGACTTCCGTGGATCAAGTCCCGGGCATTCCATGAGATGTATATCCCTTTCAGACCTGAAAGAAAACTGGAGGCGTGAATTTTTGTTTGTATGTCAAAAACTAACTAAATGCTCCTTAATACACATATTGATAGTTTATTTTACAAAATAAAAACCAACATCCGAAAAAAAAAGACCCACACAATTGTGCGTATCAAAATTCAAAACCTCGTTGTATCACATACGATGATGTATCTTCAAAATTTACGTTCACTAACCAATGTACACACTTCATTGAATATATTCCGGTATTCAGTAAAGCTTCTAGATTAATATAAACGCAATAAATAAATGCTTACTTTTGGCACTACTGCTTCTCGACATCTCGCCGATCAACTGTGCTTTTTAAACTCTTCTTCCTTCGCCCTGGCGGTCAAGCGCATACTAAAAACAATTGAAATAGACGCCACGTGTCCCGCACAATCACTGCAGTCCGGTCTAGCGCCGAAAAAACATCAAATACGGTCAGGGATAAACAAAATATGAACCCGCACAATTGTGCGTACTCGGTCTGAAAGGGATAAGTTGGACAAAGCGGACATGGGACTGGCGTTTCTGCGAATATTCCGGTTTTTCCTGTCAGTTTTCATTCCACCAACACTCTCCAATATCATTTCATTTCATCTGGCAGTCATTAATAATTGGCCAAGAGGAGTGCGACAGGCTTCGGCAGCCGGCACAATTCCTATCCTCGCCGCTAGATGGGGGATTCATTCATTCATTCCATTCCTGACCCGGTTCAAACATGAAACAGCCTCTCGATTTTTATTTTATTTTTTATTTAATTTTTTCCACAATTGATTGCTGATTGCTTGTACAAACAGGTGGGAGCAATGGCAGGAGGGTACTCGTAATAGTGAGATAAAGGCTAATTTAGGAATGAACTCGATGGATAAAGCTGTATGCATAAACCGGCTTCGGTGGTGGGGTCATGTGCGCCGAATGGAGGAGGATAGGTTACCTAGGAGAATAATAATAATAATTTCGTATGGCTATTTCTAGCCGAGTGCAGCCCTTGTAAGGCAGACCCTCCGATGAGGGTGGGCGGCATCTGCCATATGTAGGTAACTGCGTGTTATTGTGGTGGAGGATAGTGTTATGTGTGGTGTGTGAGTTGCAGGGATGTTGGGGACAGCACAAACACCCAGCCCCCGGGCGATTGGAATTAACCAATGAAGGTTAAAATCCCCGACCCGGCCAGGAATCGAACCCGGGACCCTCTGAACCAAAGGCCAGTACGCCAACGAGTCGGACACCTAGGAGAATAATGGACTCTGTTATGGAGGGTAAGAGAAGTAGAGGTAGACCAAGACGACGATGGTTAGACTCGGTTTCTAACGATTTAAAAATAAGAGGTATAGAACTAAATGAGGCCACAACACTAGTTGCAAATCGAGGATTGTGGTGATGTTTAGTAAATTCACAGACGCTTGCAGACTGAACGCTGAAAGGCATAACAGTCTATAATGATAATGTACGTATGTATGTTTTTATTTAATAAATATATTCCCTGTAGCTTTAGTAATTCATTTACTTCGCTCTTCTATGAAGCGGCCTCTCGGTCCAGGACAGGGACTCTTCCCTGGATCTGAGGGTAGGTTCGATGCTCTCTCGGCGTACGTGTGAACAGTTGCGGATCTATCTCACGGTGAAATAGTGACCTCTGTCTAGAAAGTCAACAATAACACCAGAGAGGACTCGTCCTACTGATCTCGATATTTGCAGGCCTTGAGTTGACCAACGAACAGATGTCCTGGCTGTAGCTCCGTATTTCCTTTCTCTCTTCTACAACATTTTAGGTTTTCACAATCGGCGTCCCGATCAATGCAGAAGTCATCTTCCAGCCTTTTAATCCATGCTGCAGATGTTTCGCTTAGAACCGAATGCGGTATTTTCAAGGGATCATTCTTCCCGGAAGTCACTAAAGAACTCTAGTGCACCACAGCCTACGTGCGTGTATCTTTCACTGTCAGTCTGCAATCCTCAAATTCCACTATTCCTTACTAGCTCTGTGACCTCGTTTTGTTCCAAACCTCTTATAATTAAATCATCAGAAAAAGAGTCTTACCATAACTGCCCTCCATGAGCGGGTCCAGTATTCTCCTTGGTAACCTGTCAGCTTCATACGCCTCACCAAATCGCATCACTAAAACAGATTTATGTGTACCGCTTCATACATTGAGTTCCTTTATCTCCCCATTCCGATTACCCACCTGGCATTTTTCTCAACTGTTTGTACCAGAGATCATACTCATTACTTTCATGTGTGTTACTTATGAATAAGGTATCCTGAGGGTATCCAGTTTTAATTTCCGTACAGAAAAATTGCTCCCAAGCTCTAAATATAGTTTCGTCCAAGAGCTGACTTCTTTCCCACAGAATACTGTTGATCGCAAATGTGAGATCACACCTCGATTCAATGTCACTTGTTACTCTACCTGAGAGAATACACATCCTAACCATTTGTCCTAGTTTCATATTTCCAGCCTGCCATTTAATATTATTTTAGGTTTCATCGCAAATGACATCACTTTTGTAAATTCTAATTTTCAAGTCGTACTCACAACACTTAATATATTTTCACATTCCAAGCTATTCGACAAGGGGCTGCCTGGCCGAGGCGCTAAAGGCGTGCTCGGCTCGCCCGGAAGGACATGGGTTCGAATCCCCGTCAGGAAGTCGTAAAATTTAAGAAACGAGATTTCCACCTCCGGAGGTACATATGGCCCTGAGGTTCACTTAGCCTACACCAAAAATGAGTACCAGGTTAATTCCGATGGAAAAGGCGGCCGGGCGTAGAGCTAACCACTCTACCATATCACGTGCCGAGGTTAACACTGGTGGAAGCCTTTATCTTCCACTCCTCCAAGGACCTTCGTGGCCTGTACGGAGGTGACTTTGCTTTGCTAAGATATTCGACAGCAGGCTTTCAGCGTCATTGGCATAGCCCAAAATTGTTACTACATTTCCACCTAACCGAATCCCTTCCTGCCACATTGAACTTTTCAGTAGATGATTCGTGTTAATTAGAAAGCAAAGGTGAAAAACTACAATCTTCTCTAAAATGTGAAAGTACCTCGAAGCAAGAACTCATTCTACCATTAATTCTCAGTGCAGGCCAATTATTAACACACATGTCTTTGATTGTCCTTTATCCCGTAATCCATCATTACGGCTAAGATATTTCCCACCGGCACGCTGTCAAATGCTTCCTTTAGTCCTAAGAATCATAAACATAACTGTCTATTTCTGATCCAGACAACACCTGTAGGGTCTTAAATAACACTGGTTTTCTTCAATCTTACTTGACCGCACTCTCCATTCCAAAATGCTACTGAACACCTTGCCTGATATTACAGCCTATACGCCCAGCATATTTCTTCCTTCTTTCTCTTCTATCTAGTTTTTCCCGTAGGTCTACTTTCGGATCAACGAAGGGCATTTCGATCTGTTAAATGAACTACTTTGATCGAGATGACATAGTGCGTACAGCCAGTGTTACTTCGTCTTTTCTGCGGGAGCTTGCCAACGACAGGCAGTGCAGGCGACACTGTTATGCGCTGCCATATACACTGACTTAGCAAATATCATGGGATAGTCACCTAATAGTGTGTAGGGCCTCCTCTGACCCTGTAAACTGCAGTGAGACGCCGTGGAAGTAAGTCCATAAGTCCCTGGTAGTCCTCTGGATGCAGCTGACACCAAATCGTTTGCAGAGCGGCTGCCAATGCTGGTCTGTTCGTGGGTGCAGGATTCATGGCACGGATTCTTCATTCCAGGACATCCCAGATATGCTCGATAGGGTTCATATCGGGGCTCTTGGGTGGCCAAGGCAGGGGCTGGACTCCGCTGCATGTTTCTGGAACCATTTCCATGCGACGTAGGAGCGCGTTATCATCTTAAAACACCGCAGAACCGCCTGGGCGCTGGAAGGCCAACAGTGGGAGGAAATGGTCTCCGAGCAGCTCAACATAACGCGTACCATTCAAAGTCTGTTCCAGAACAACTAGGGGGCACATTCCATACCAGGAAAATGCACCCCAGACCATAACAGAGACACCGGCACCATGGACCACACCTTCGAGGCAGGCAGGATCCATCGCTTCATATAGTCTGCGCCATACACGGTGCCTCCCATCGGCATGGTGCAGTTGAAATCGTGATTCGTCCGACCATATCACGTTACGCCATTGTTCCAGTGTCCATCCCTGGTGACTGGCGACAAATGCGCGTCGTTATGCCCGATGACGTTGGGTTAACAGTGGCACCCATGTGCGGCGCTGGCTCCCATACCCCATAGAACCCATGTTCCTATGGACTGTCCACTGGGAGACGTGTCTAGCACGGCCTGTGTTGAATTGAGCCGTGATTTGTTGCACGGTTGCCCATCTGTCACTATTGACTATCCGTCTCAGATGTCGCCGGTTACGACCATCGAGTGGGGCTGGACGGCCAGTCGTTCGTCTGTTGTGGACGGTGACCTCCGCATTCAACCATTCACGATATATCCTGGACACGGTTGATCGTGTGAAGCCGAATTCCCGCACCACTTCCGAAATCGTACTTCCCATCCGTCGGGCACCGACCACATTAACCCGTTCGAACGGTGTCAGCTCACGACGACGTTCCATGTTACACCTGTCACATGCACAGCCACTGCTCACAGGGGGCGTGTGGTGCGCAGACAACACACCTGCGCATCAGTGCTCCGCTATTCCATGACATTTGCTCATTCAGTGAATATATTTCGTTTGCAAGTTGCTGTACGTCGCACAGACACAAAGAGGTCTTATGGCGATGACGGGTGCTACAAGTTGGAAGGAAGCGGCCGTGGCCTTAAATAAGGTACAGAAAATATTTTCAGGCCTGCCGACAGTGGAGTTCGAACTCACTATCTTCCAAATACTGGATACTGGCCGCATTTAACCGACCGCAGCCATCAAGCTCGGTTGCCGTTAATTTATGGCCATAATACCGTAGTCTCAACTGTCGTCGTAGTGGAGGATTGAATTGCACACTTGAGGCGAGATAGTCGAAAAGTCTAGTTCCTTCCAGGTGTCTGGTGTCTCTCGCTGTCACTATACGATGTACGACTTAATAGTATCACTGGAGCGATCTTGTGCCAGGCGAGTTGGCCGTGCGGTTAGGGGCGAGCAGCTGTGAGCTTGCATCGAGGAGATAATGGGTTCGAAATCCTGAGGATGGCCTTCCGTGGTTTCCTATTTTCACATCAGGCAAATGCGGAGGCTATACGTTAATTAAGGTCACGGCCACTTGCTCTCCACTCTTAGGCCTTTCCTATCCCATCGTCGCTGTAAGTCCTATCTGTGTCGGTACGACGTGAAGCTCATCGAAGAACTAACTAAAACTTTTCAATAACAAGAAAGGAAAATCCTTAGGAAATATCATTGGCCCATTATGCTTAGAAGAAGTGTAGATGAAGAGGAGGTCTCCTGAAATATACCAGCATTCTGAAAAGATATCGGACACCATTAGAAAAATGACTGGAATTTTATGGACATATTCAAACAATGGACAATGGTTGTTGTTGTTTGAGTCATCAGTCCATAGGCTGGTTTGATATATCTCTCCATGCCACCCTATCTTGTGCTAATCCTTTCATTTCTACATAACTACTACATCCTTCATCTCCTCTAATTCTTCTTCTTTTTTTTACCGCTTCCCCACACCTGTGGGGTGAGGGATGAAATCAATTTTACGTGTTTCTGTGGTGGTTGGTAGTGTAGTGTGTTGTATGAATATGAAGAGGAAAATGTTGGGACAAACACAAACACCCAGTCCTCGGGCCAGAAGAATTAAGCATCGGCGATTAAGATCCCCGACCCGGCCGGGGATCGAACCTGGTACCCACTGAACCGAAGGCCTCAACGCCCACCTTTCAGTCAATGAGTCGGACCCTACATATACTCTATTCCGCTTGTCATATTCATACCATGGTCTACCACTCTACCCCTACCGTTCTTACCAGCTACACTTCCCTCAGAAACCTACTGTACAAGTCCTGGGTGTCTTAAGATGTGCATGGACAATGGAAGACTTACAGAAAAATATTCAATTATGTCCCCTCAATAATGGCCAAGAATTGGATAATAAAAATTGAAAAGCCCTTAAAGAAATCAGCATAACAGGTGAATTCTTTGGGGGCAATCCTAGCTTTAGAACGTTGCTGAACAAACATAATTTTGGTGAAAAACCCAAGGTGAGAACCACCACTGCATGGATGGGAGAAAAAACACAACTAGGGGATGAAGAGATTCTGTGAAGGGAAGAAAACAAGCACATCTGCTAAATACGTTTAATCCCATTCCTTGGTTGGAAACAACGTTCTGAAAAAAATAGCTTTTTAATTTTTTGCATCTGCTGTGCCTCGAGATAATACTTCTATCTTCGTCAGATAGATACTTCAACAGATCGTCTGGACTACAGTGACCGCATAGTCTCCATGTTATTCTTTATTCAGGCAACCACTAGTTTTTGCTGTTTTTCTGCGATACATTACTATACCTCAGTTTCTGGTAACTGATTCAGATAGTGTTTATGAAGAATGAAACACTTCGTTTCGATTTCCTGTGAGAATCATTCTATCAGTATTGTGTTGAGTTATTATTTCGAGCTTAATAACGACCGCATTGAGCTCTCTATCCTTGTTAGCAGTGAATCGTATGACAGATTTCCTTCGGATTTACTACAAAAAGTTGTATCAAAAGAAATTAGACATAAATTTGAACTGAAGTCATAAGGTGATTTAAATCAGAATCTTACCGCCAAAGTAATGATGCATTACTGATAGAAAACGTGCTGACGTTCGTTGCTTGAGTCATTAGTCCATAGACTGGTTTGATTCAGCTCTCCGTAACAACCTATCCTGTGTTAATATTTCCATTTCTAAGTAAGTAGAACTTCCTACATGTGCCGTAATCTGTTTTTAATTTTCATACCTTTCCACTTCTACCGTTCTTACCATCTACACTTCCCTAGAAAACTAAATGAACAAGTCCTGGGTGTCTTAAGATGTGTCTTATAATTCTGTCTTCTTCTCGTCAAATTTAAGCAAATCGATGACTTCTCACCAATTCGACTCAATATCTCTTCGTTCGTGATTAGATCTACCATCTCACCGTCAGAATTCTTCTATAACACCATATTTGAAAAGCTTCTATAGTCTTTCTTTCTGAACTACGTTATTTATCGTCCATGTTTCTCTTCCATACAATGCCATGCTCTAGACGAAAGTCTTCAAAAACTTATTTCTAATTCTTTGCTCAAGAAAGCTCTTCCTTGCTTGTGCTATTCTGCGTTTTATGTCATTACTTCTGTCATCGTTAGGTTGCACTCCATTACTTTTGTTTTGGACTTATCTTGTATTCCTTCCTCAAAACTCCACCCATACCAATCAGCAATTTCTCCAGATCTACTGAAGACTCAGACAAAGTAACAGCATCATCAGCAAATGTCCGGATTTTGATTTCCTTCACCTGGGATTGTGATTCTTTTTCCAAATTACTCTTTGATTTGTCTTACCGCCTGCGTGTACAAACATTGAAAAGGAGGGGGAACAACTGCATCCTTGCCTCGCTCCTTTCTGGATTGCTGTTTATTTTTTCAAAGCCTTCGATTCTTACCATTACGGACTGAGTTTTGTATAGATCGTATATGATTATTCTTTCTCGGTATCTGATCACCATCACCTTCAGATTAAACATATTTATCAGGGAAACTTTTCGAGGGTGTTGAATGCACATATTGTGAAGCAAATAGAAAATACTTGTATTTAATCTGAAATTTTGTCTAGCACAACGTTATACATAGAGTTTGCTTATTGTCCCGATCAAACTTCATACCGTGTCCCTGTTTTTTATGAGGGCCTCGTGTATCACGTCAATTTATATCGCACCATGGCGTTGTGATTGGCTACTATTTCTTGTTCCCGTGGGTATTTATTTATTTGGTGGCCCGTTTTGCTCTTTCTGTTGTTGCCCACATAACGTTATTTATATCAGATTTGTTTTTCTTTGTGTCACAGCTCGGTACATTGATCTGCGGCTTACTAAAATGAGTGCCTGTATTGCGTGAATGAGCTCTACCGTTCCTTGTACATGTTTACTTCGATTTTATTCTGCAGTTCATGTGTGGAGGTCTCTGTATTATTATTATTCATGTGCCAAATTGCTCTCCGATGTCCCCACTATGTTGTGTATCGGAATAGCCTGTACATGGATGGTTTGTGCTGTTTTGGTTTTTGAACTGTATATGAGACGTATTGATAATGTGTATTAGGCCACCGATCTTGTGTGATTCTGGCTTTGAATATCCGCATGAGAAGTTATTTAAGAACCATACTTCTACATTTTGGTCCTACTGATCATTGTTGTCTTTTATGCGTTCCCTGCTTCTCGGGCCCATTTAACCTATTGTACGTGTGTTCGAATGTGAGGTATGTAGGACGCATAACATTTACCTAGTTGTGTTGTTTATTATTATTTTGCTTCTGAGGCCCCTGGAAATTTCTTGGTGTGTATATATTTCCTTTGGTTACGTTATGTTTATCTTTGATACCGGGCTGCATGCCTGCGCGCGCCTCCTTCTCTTGATCTTTGGTGCGGCCATATTTCACCTTTCTTTATTTTGTGTTCATTGGAAACTGTTGTTGAGGTGCATCCCGTCGAATGGCTGTGTATCGCGACTGTTAAAGACTCGTCCTGTTGATATGGAGATAAGTAATAATTTATTACTTTGGGCTGAACTATTCGTGACACATTCTTTGCATAGTTGTTCCCAGGTAACACTTTCCATTATTATTTTTTGAATTATTGTACTCTGCGTGTGATTGAATCTGTTGGTTGATTCAGGTTACAAGGATGCGCGATGTTATGAGGAAAGTAAATTGTGTATCGAGCTCATCTTTTGTTTCTATCTGTGCGTATTTCCTATTTATTGGTGTTATTCTATCTCATCTGATTTATGTGTGGCCATCTAATATTCGATTTTATTGTTATTTAATAAACGCCTTTGGTTTCTTTAATCGGCGTTATTATTATTGGAATAGGACGTGTAGCCTTTAAAATTTATCCTTTTAATTTAATAGTCTTCAGTTCAGTTCATGACTTCGTCTCTAGTCATTTTCAACCCTGTCCACGTGAACAGTGTAGGTAATTATTTATTTATTGCCCCATTACCTCTGGCTGATTGGAGCTTCCATTGATTTTTTATTGTTTTCATTTTTTGACTACCTTTCTGTCTGAGTATGTGTTGTGTTTTTCCGGATATTTATTCCTCGGTGCTTCTCATGCCCAGATCTGCCGTGGGCATGCGAGAAGAACAACTTGGGGCTAGTCTAACATAACAATATATTGCATTCGTCATGGAATTTACTGGTTCTTTCCGCATAGTGTAGGCGCGCAGTATGCGATATTAAATAATTGTTTTCTAGAATTAAAAGACCTTCTAGTTCACAAAGTGTACGTACTTGTCACATGAAAACAGAAATACTAAGTCATATCGAAAATAAATTCAACTCTGAATGGATGAAATTACCACTGAAATATTCATTATGTTGTAGCGCAAACTTTGTGCAATAATTTTGATCATTCTGGTATTGAAATAAATACCTATGTTTCTGCTACAAACATGATACAAAATCTGTAGAAATGTACTTGCATTGCTTGATAAGAGAAATGTCTTTCAGATGATCAACATTCGCTACCTCGTAAAGTGAATGTTTCACAACTTTGTCAATCATTTATGGCTGTGATGCATTCATTTCCTCTGAAATCGTGTTCTTGATATTTTCAATTGCTGCTATCTTTTGACAGAGAGAGATCTCTAAAGAAAACGGTCTGGGCCTGTCTAATCTATGAATGTCATAATAATGGAGAGCTGAATTGCAAAGGAAAGTTCAATAAGTTTTGTGCTCTGCTTGGAGATCAACTTCTCCCAGGCCACTTTCACGATCGTTCTTTAGAAGCCTGCAAAAGAAAAGGAGAATCTCGTGGTAAAGGCAAAAGTTATGTGGTATTTGAAACCATGCATGACCTTTGTGCCACATCTTACTACTTGATAAAGTATCCTGTCGACTTGAAGTATGTTTATGATAACGTGAAATAAACATGTTAAGCATGTATATAATCCCTTTCTGATAGTATAATTAAAAAATAATATACCTTCCAATCTCCCTGTTCCACATTGCAGGTGATGCCGCCTGGAAAGGTACTGATCCTCCTCCAAAGTTGTATCCTCCCGACCCAAAATCTCACGCTCCAGGACACTGCCCTTGAGGCAGTAGAGGTGGGATCCCTCATAGAGTCCGAGGGAGAAACCAACCCTGGACGGTGAACGGATTAAGAAAGAAAGAAAGAAAGAAAGAAGGAAAGAAAGAATGAAAGAAAGAAAGAAAGAAAGAAAGAAAGAAAGAAAGAAAGAAAGAAAGAAAGAAAATAACTGCGTGGGATTGAAGAATACCAACCTCAATGTAAGTAAAGAATGGCAGGGAAGACAAGATTCTAGGCCTGAGGCAATTCTGCCACACATTGGTGGGTGGCTGCCACCACATTTAACCTTCCTCGTAAAAGCTGGTCCATTCTTAACACAATGCGATCGGGCTATGGTTACTTTGCACATTTCCACTACAAAAGGAAAAGAATTTCTAAACCTAACTGTGAAAGTTATTTTCTAAGCATATCATTCATTCATTCATTCATTCATTGATATCCTAAAGGCAAGGCCTTGTCGCTGCAACCAAATTTGCCTCTCCTCTGCTGAGCGTTTCAGGTCAACATATTGTTTAAAATTCAGCTTGTCTATCACGCAATCCAGATACTTATTCCCCGGCCTTCCTCTTTCCTTCTTACCCCGAACTTTTCCTTCCAGCATAGTCCTGAGGAATGTGTTATGTCGAAGTATGTAGCCAAGGAATTTGGTTTTCCTCTTTTCCACAGTGTTGATCAATTCCCGTGTTTCATCTCTTTCCTTGAGGGCCCTATTGTTTGACTTCATCTCTGTCCAACTAATTTTCGGCATCCTTCTCCATATCCACATTTCCATTTATTCCAGGCGTTTTATATCCTATTTTGTTAAGACCCATGCTTTGCGACCATAAAACGAAACACTCCACAAAACATTTTGGCAAATTCTTTCACAAATTTAATGTTAATGTTCCTGTTCTTGTCAGAAGCCGTTTCTTGTTACTGAGGGCTTGTTTAGCTAGAGCAATCCTCCTCCTGTTTTCTGTGTTGCACCTGTTGTCCTGAGCGATAATTATTCCCAAGTAGCAAAATTGACTTACTTATTGTACAGTTTCATCACCTATCTTAATGTTTATTGGTATCTCCTCAGTTTATTCCTTGATAACTAATACTTTTGTTTTCGAGTTGTTCAGTTTCAAATTTGATTCTTTTAGTGTTGATGTTAAAACTCGTAGCATTTTACTTATTTCCCTCTCTGAATCTGCGATTAATGCAATGTCATAGGCAAACATTATACAGTGGATATCTTGTCCTTTAATTTTAATTTTGGGTTTTTTGGATTAAGTTTTGGTATGGCCTCCTCAGTGAATATGTTGAACAAAAATGGAAATAGCGCACAACCTTGTCTCACTCCCCTTCTAGTGGATGCTGTCTTAACATTACCATTGATTTATATTGTTGTGTTTTGATTTTTGTACAGGAGTAAAATGAGTCTTCTGTTCCTCCAGTCCAGTCCTGTATTCTTCATGTTCCTAAAGAGTTGTTTCCAGTTTACTTTGTCAAAGGCTTTCTCTATATCCACAAATGCAATGTACGTTTTCCTGTCAACACTCAGTATTCTCTCTAGAATAGATCTTAATTCTAAAGGAGCTTCTTATTTTCCCTTCCCTGTTGTAAAACCAAACTGATTTTGCGATATATATTGTTCAATTTTTAAAAATAGTGTTCTTAATTGCATTAAGCAGTATTTTGGATGCGTGCGGTAGCAGTGTTAGTGTTCTATAGTTGAAACAATCAGTAGCATTTCCTTTGTTTGGTAAGGTAACTGTCCTACTTTTAGTAAAGTGTCCAGGAATTTCGTCATTTTAATAGCATCTTGCAATGATATTATACCGTTGTTGTTTCATTATTTATATTTCCCCTTGAGAAGTTCTGCTGAATGTCGTCCGGTCTGGTTGCTTTCTTCGCCTTTAATTGTTTTAGTGCTAGGTTAAATTCTTCCCATATGATTTTTGGGCCTATATTGCCTTCTTCCACCATTTGCACAGCTTCAGGGTAGTCTGGAATTGCCGTTACTTATTCATCCCATTGCAGGTCTTCAAGATATTCTTTTCAGCGTTCTGCGATGTCTTCAAAGCATAAACAAAATGTACAATAGCAACATCAGTGATTTTCCTCATGCCACTCCAGAGACAGTTAATTATATAAAAACTGGACATAAGGATAGAGTTTGTTTACCAAAATCATGTACGCATGTAATGTATCTGTAGAGCCAATTTAAACGACTCCGATTGTAACATCATGTGAACGAACATTCATATTAAACCATTTTATTCAAAAACATTGCCCCAATTAGTTAGAAAGACGAACGACATAGTTACTGATAGCTCAACCTGATAATATTTTCTCTGACCAACATCTCGTACTCTATGTGAGGATGTAGGCCAAGCTATACTAAGGACTTCAACCAAATCAGCCGGAGGTGAAAAGCACATTTTGTAAACATTCAGTATACTGAATTATTGAACAAAGGGAATTCTAATGGCATAAGAATGAACAAAATCAGCCTTCTCTTTATGCTAGAAAACACTACTTTGTTAAGAACGATCGTAGGAGAAAAATTACTTGCTGCCTTTCACCGTCGTATTCCTTATATAATGTTGGCTGTAGGAGCAGTATAGATATTTAAAAGAAATGGAAATTTTATACCAGGATTATGAGAACATTGTTACTATAGCGTTTGATTAGATGCAACCAAATATGGCAAATCCTTATAACGGTATGTGCCATGAGTGGTGGTGGAAATTATATTTGTACAGGATATACCTAGGTGTTTTCATGATACAAATACATTTTTTGACGAATTATCATTATTATCGATTGGTTTATGGCGTATTAAACTAACCAAGGAAAAGAAAGGCATTAAGTCACTTTTCCAAAATTCATTTTAAATCGTTTAAACATCGTGTAATCCGGTCTAGTTCCTTATCTGAAATTTCACTAAATAGAACGATTTCCTAGAATCATTCTTTTCTAGTTATTGCATCGAGACTCTGGAATGCTCTCCCAATGGACATTCGGCACTTGACTTCCTTCTTACTCTAAAATCTGACTGCATAAAGTTTTCCTGGGCACACATAACTGACTTGTGTGAGTCACTGTTTGTGTGTTGTGTGAATGGGATTTATTTTATCTGTCATGCATTACAGTCATGTTCATTACTATACTTAATTTCATTGTATTTTTTTATTTATGTAATAATTTTTTTTGCTAGGGGCTTTAAGTCGCACCGACACAGAAAGGTCTTATGGCGACAATGGGATAGGAAAGGCCTAGGAGTTGGAAGGAAGCGGCCGTGGCCTTAATTAAGGTACAGCCCCAGTATTTGCCTGGTGTGAAAATGGGAAACCACGGAAAACCATCTTCAGGGCTGCCGATAGTGGGATTCGAACCTACTATCTCCCGGATGCAAGCTCACAGCCGCGCGCCTCTACGCGCACGGCCAACTCGCCCGGTATTTATGTAATCATGAAGGGCACCGCGGCTAATATTAGTGCAATGCACATCTTATATATAAGTTGCAGAATTAAGAGATAACAACGAATTATAAGTACAAATAGAGGTACAATACATTTAACTTATACAAAATGCATAGTTCAGATTATACAAATATCCATAGCATCTTATGAAATTATTTTACAATTTGTGCTTGAATACATGAAATGAAGCGGACTGTCTAATATGTTCAGGAAGCGAGTTACACACATGTCAGAATAGTACCATAGGGATTTGTTGCCATATTTAATTGAGTTAATTATGACAATTTGATTTTTGATACCTGTAGTTCTGTATGAATGAATGTCAGAATTCGTTACGCTTAAAGTACTGGAGTGAACCAAATTTCTCCTCATTTTATAAACCATCACAGTGGAAGCCTTCTGACCTAAAGTCTCGAGTGGAAAATATTACAATGTTTGTATAATATGAGCTGTTGGGTTCAATGTAGGTAACTTAATGCTCTGTTGGGTAGAGAGTCTGAAATAGCTCCTTACTGGTATTTTGACTCTTATTCTTTTAATAATTTGTCCGACTCGTTGGCTGAATGGTCAGGGTACTGGCATTCAGTTCACAGGGTCCCGGGCTCGATTCCAGGCCGGGTCGGGGATTTTAACCTTCATTGGTCAATTCCAGTGGCCCGGGTGCTGGGTGTTTGTGCTATCCCCAACATCTCTGCAACTCACACACCACACATAACACTATCCTCTACCACAATAACACGCAGTTACCTACAAATGACAGATGCCGCCCACCTTCATCGGAGGGTCTGCCTTACAAGCTGCACTCGGCTAGAAATAGCAACATGAAATTATTATTATTAACAATTTGTTATGCGATCTTCCATCACGCTGTTTGCTAATTAATACGTAAAACACACAACTCTAGTTTAGTAGATGGTCCTATGACATTTTCAAGTATCTCGTATATTAATGGTTTAGATTCAGTTAGTCTTTGAATGGGGGTGAAATTTGGTACAGTTTTAACATACTACTTTCTTTATTTGACTCATGTGACACTGGAATCATAACATTTGGCGAGCATATGTCCATTGGTCATGTTAATATGCGTGCCCAATGTCATGATTGCATCTTTCCTGTAAGTGTGTCAAACGATAACATATATACGTGTAAAAACTACATAATTAACTTGAACTCGAGAAATGCAGTTCTATTTAACGTTTATAAGGGATAGAGATACGACAAAAAGTCATAGGGCCAATGTTGTAGGGCTCTCCAAATTGAAACGCTATTCTGCTTTCTCCTTTGTGATACGGCTTACCGTTTAGCCACCAATTATTCCGAAGCGAAGGTCTGCACCGTCGTTAAAATTGCATCCATATTCCGATATTTTCCTGGGCCAAAATTTATACATTTGCACAGCTTGGGGTATTTCCTCAATGAAAAGTGTGTCCAGGTTTCGTGATTAGCACTCGCATACATACAGAGTAATTAAAGAAGAAATGAATACAGTTGAGAAAGTTGAAATTAATAGAAAATAGGGTTATCACTGAGGACAGTCGGATAGCACAAATATGTAAATACCAAGTGGATGTATTGGAAAATAAAATGTCCCTCAATAAACTATGATGGTATGAGTTATGGATATAAGAAAGCGGTAACAGAGGAGAATTTTAGGCGCCAGGTTTCTTAGGCAAACAGATAAGATGACTAATGGTTTTATTACTGAAGCTATTCGAGGACGGTTATAACCTCCAACAATATTCCGCCAATATCCCGCAGAATTGTCGACTGACGTTTCTCTTGCTTTCTACGCAAGGAACACCCGTAAATTTACAGGAATGATGACGAAAATAGCAATACGTTAGTTTCCTGCTGGCAAGCAGTCAAAGACGTTGCCATGGTAACCTGTAGGTTCCTTGTCAGTCTGTCGGACAGTCAATGCAGAGCATGTTACCCATAGAAAATAGTAATTTTCTTTGTCATTTGAACGGGAAGGTAAATTATGATCGTAACAAAAGATGTTTATAATGCGTTTCACATACAGTCCACGGAGTTTGCAGAAAATCAATAGTACAAGAGAAAATGGAGGAATACCGTTCTGGTTATCTTATAAACCCCTCGTCTGTTCAAAGATTTCAAAGTGATATGCATATGAAAGCCTTTCCCGGAGTGAGTATACACTAATTAATATGACGTTTGGTCAAGATCTATCCAGCCGTTTCGAGGTGATGGTGGAACAGACAAACAGACAAACGGAGAGACACGAAAAATAAAAACCACAGACTTGAACCTGAGTTGACTTAAAACGAACAAATATCTGAAAATTTGGTAAAGCAAACGAAATTACAGACAGCGGACCCGCTACGACTTTATACAGATTTCACTTGACCGTTTAGTGCAGGTCAATTGTGCAGTATTAAGCATTTAATTTTGAGTGTATTTAAAAAACAGAGAAAAGAAACTACCCAAGTCTTAAGAAGAATAAAAAGACAACATCATAAGGACACCCTGCAGTTAATTGAAGAACAGTTCAGTAAAACTAAATCAAGGGACTACTACAAAACCTTCAGAAAGCAGCTCCAAAAATATGAACCCCCGACCCTACTGATGAAGGATGAAGATGGTAAGCTGGCCCATAACAATAAAGACAATGCAGAAATTTTGGCTAAACATTTCAACAAGCTTTTAAATTGTGAGGAACCTACAGAACTCCTTCATTTGGACACCAACACCCCGATAAAAACATCACCAGAAAACATCAATCCCCCCACAATAAAGGAAGTCTACCAAGCTCTGGATAAATTAAAAAACTACAAAGCGCCAGGAGAAGATCAGACCTTTGCGGAAATCTGGAAATATGCAGGAACCTCAGCAAAAGTTGCCCTCCATCAACAACTTGTCTCTATCTGGATTAAAGAAGAACTACCAGAACACTGGACAACAGCCCTCATTCATCCTCTGCACAAAAAAGGGGACAAAACCGACCCTAATAACTACAGGGGAATCTCTCTCCTAGACATAACATACAAAATATTTTCAATAATCATCCTTAATAGGATAAATTTACAACTTGAGAAAGAACTAGGAGAATATCAAGGAGGTTTCAGACCCTGGAGGAGCTGTCCTGATCAGATCATGAGTCTTAAGTTGAATGGACTATAACAGGAGAAGAAACAGAGATATTGTGATAACATTTGTAGATTTCAAGAACGCTTATGATTGCATCCATAGAGAATCTCTGTTTAAAATTTTAAGACACCTTGGACTACACCCCAAATTAATAAACATGATAAAATTGACTCTCACCAATACCAAGTCAAAAGTGAAGTTTAGGGGTGAAACATCAGAGACATTTGAAATTAAAACTGGACTACGGCAGGGAGATGGTCTCTCACCACTATTATTTAACTGTGCTCTAGAAATAGTAATGAGGGAATGGTTTAGAAAATGTCCCCCCAAAAAAAAGATTGGCCGAAAAATCAAAACAAATTGCCTGGGTTTTGCTGACGATTTAGCATTACTAGCAGTGGACATAAAAGAAGCAAAAACCCAGATATCAGAACTTCAAAACATTGCAAATAAAATTGGCCTCAAAATATCATTTGAAAAAAAAGAAATTATGCCCCAAAAACCAACGCAGCTAAAAGAAGTCACCATAAATGGTAATAAAATCAAAATAGTAACTCAGTTTAAATATCTTGGAGAAGTAATAACACATAACTTAAATGAAAAAATCTCAATCCAAGTAAGAACAAATAGATTAGCTAAAGCACAAAAATTAACATGGGATATCTACAAAAAGAAATGTCTATCAATAAATACAAAAATAAAACACTACAACACAGTTATAAAACCGGAAGCTACATATGCAGCAGAAACACTCTTTTACCTGAATAAACAATCAAAGACTGACAGACTTCAGAAAATTGAAAGGAGGATTGGAAGAACCTGTATCAACAAAAAATATCAGAAAGATGGACAGAGGCGGTTAATACCTAAGATAGTCGTGTACAAAGAGCTAGAACCCATTACAGATACTATGCGTAAGAGGAGACTGGGATTCTTTGGACATATCATGAGGATGCAGGACTCGAGACTTCTGAAACAACTAGTACAACACAATCTCGTCTCAAAAAATACCACAACAGGATGTAAATGGATCAGAGAAGTAAGAGAGGATCTGAAGGAAATAGGCCTTACAACAGAAGACACCAAAAAAATAAGATAAAATTGAATACAAAACTCAAGAATACAAACCTCCGCTTTACCCTTACACAAAACAAACCAACAACACGCACATTTTCAACTGAGGAAAGGGCACGAAGATCGGAGCGTCTGAAGAAGTACTGGGAGGACCGCAAAGGCCGAACAATCCCTTCAAAGAGACCTGAACGACGGACTGACTAAAGTGATCCTATGTGGTCATAAAAGAAGAAGAAGAAGAAGAAGAAGAAGAGTGTTGCTTATCTGTCCATAGTATTTAGTCGTTTATAGAACTACTATGACTTGATTTTATTATTATGTTAAAGTTTTTAAATATTATTGAAACTGCCATTGAAAGGGCCATGAGCCCTGACTTCACCACAAATTCAAGTCAAGGATAAATTAAAATTGTCCTTCCACCAACAAAAATATAACGCATGTAGCTGATTTAAATTACAGAATATTAATGTAGATCATTTACTAAATTTTATTCGAGTAATTACCGATTTTCCCTCTCCCGATGAATAGGAAAAACTGAGTTATGGCTTTGCAGCTCCGGCCGGTTCAACTGAAGCATCAAATGAAGTAACTTGATGTATCTCAAACCTCTTCTCCATTACCTGCCCTGGTTTTTCTGCTAATCTTCGCTACTGAAAGTACTTCTTCTCCTTACTTCAGGTCATACACAAGGCGCTTCTTCTGATTTAACTCACCGCATCCCTAGTCACGCATTTTCGCCATTCTTTTCGTGGTGGTTCTCATCTTCTACAGCCAGGTCGTTCCATCTCGAGTGGTATGCTGTTCCACATAACCCTTACTTCTCCTGGTAACGTACATTTTGGAGCATCGATTTACATTACGTAGCGACGATAATGATAATCACAGTAACAATGTACAACTAATTACTTAGATTTACTTCCTTTAAATTGGATAAACACGTGTTTTACTTGCACGCGCTTTCTTTTATGAATATTGGCGTTATTCATCATCAGTCAATCAGTCACCACTGATCTAGATTTAGGGCAGTCGCCCAGGTGGCAGATTCCCTATCTTTTGTTTACCTATTCTCTTGTTAAGTAATCGCCAAGAATTTGGAAATTTATTGAA
The DNA here is from genome assembly GCF_040414725.1 of Anabrus simplex. Taxonomy (NCBI): domain Eukaryota; kingdom Metazoa; phylum Arthropoda; class Insecta; order Orthoptera; family Tettigoniidae; genus Anabrus; species Anabrus simplex. The sequence continues at coordinate 326,818,962 of NC_090270.1, forward strand.
CTCTTCTTGAGCTCTCCCTAGGTAAATTATTTCAGTCCCTACGTCGTCTCCCCATAAACGAATATTTGCCCCTGTTAATTCCAACGTTACCTTCATATTATGATCATTCCTACTCTTAAAAATACCACTTAAACTTACTCGTATATTAATGTCATTCCACGTCATCTCTCCAATGACAGCTCGGAACATACCACTACGTCAATCAGCTCGTCCCCAGCCCAAACTCTGCAACATTTTTATAACGCTATTATTTTGTAGCAAATTACCCCGAAGAATTCGAGCAGCTTTTCTTTAGATTTATTTTCCAGTACTTGAATCAAGTAATCTTCGTGAGCGTCCCATACACTGGAACCATACTCCAGTTGGGGTGTTACCGGAGTCTTATTTGCCCTCTCCTTTAGATCCTTACAACAACCTCTAAATACCCTCATAACCATGTGCAGAGATCTGTATCCTTTATTTACAATCCCACTTATGTGATTACCTAAGTGACGTTCTTTCATTACATTAACACCTGGATATTTACAATGATCCTTCCACCCCATCAAGACAGCAATTAAATCTCAGATGACTGTTCCTATTAGAGAAACTCACAAGCTGCCTTTTAACCTCGCTTATCATCATAACATTGCCTGCTGTACATCACACAACATTATCGAGGTCTCTTTGCACATGCTGTCAATCTCGTAACTTATTTATTACTCTATACAGAATAACATCATCCGCAAAAAGATTTATCTCTTATTCCACTTGTTTACTCATATCATTTATATATATATAAAAGGAAACGTACAAGTCCAAAACTACTGCCTTAAGGAATTCCCGTCTTAATGATAAAATGAAATGGCGTCTGGCTTTTAGTGCCGGGAGTGTTCGAGGACATGTTCGGCTCGCCGTGATGGGGATGAAATGATGATGAAGACAACACATACACCCAGCCCGCGTGCCAGCGAAATTAACCAATGATGGTTAAAATTCCAGACCCTGCCGTGAATCGAACCCGGGACCCCTGTGACCAAACGCCAGCAGGCTAACCATTTAGCCATGGAGCCGGACGTCTTAATGATTATAGGATCCGATAAAGTTTCACCTGATCTAATTTTCTGAGTGCCCGTATCAAGATATATAGCCACCCTGTCAGGCACTCGTTTGTCTAGTCCAGTTGCACTCATTTTTGGCAGTATTATCTCATGATTTGCCCTTCCAAATGCCTTACATAGGTCAATAGCGTCACAGTCCATTTGACGTCCTAAATCCAAGATATTGGATATATCTTCCTGATATCCTACAAGTTCAGCTTCAGTGGAATAACCTTTCCTAAACCCGAACTGTCTTCTTAATTTTGCAAACATGTATGATGATATGAGAAGCTGATTTCCGTAATAAGAATACGTTGCGTTCTTCTGTCTGTCTGTTGGGTCATCAGCCCACAGGCTTTATGGATCCTCAAATAGCATCACCAAAGGTTATGCAGTTATAAGGAAACCCCAAAAACCAATGGCAGCACCAAAATGAGGCATACTAGGCAAGATGAAGAGTGAGGTAGTTTGCCATTGCTTTCCTCACTGGGTCAGAAAGTACTATTGCAACATGACTGACCCTATGAGCAGCACCTTTCATAACACTCAGATGCACTAGTCGCGCTCTGAATGTCATTACTCAGCACCACCAATACCCCAGCAACTTCCATACTGTCACAGCCATGGACGAGACTGGGATTTCGGTGGAAGCTACATTTTACTGTGGCCTGTGCCTCTTATTGTTGTTTATTTTAACGATTTTCCGGTAATCGAAGCCGGGACCGCTAAAATCGAAGACCAGCACGCTAGTCATTTAGCCATGGAGACGGACTTCGGTGTTGTTGATGCAAGCCCGGTCTTTGATGTTTTGTAGCTATGATATCGGTGTTATACCAGCTCCTTGTTTGCTTTTTATCTTTCCTTGTAATATGAGGTGTTCTTTTTACCTCGTAGAATATTACATGTAACTAATCTCATTTTTAGGCCCGTATTGAACTATGCTATGATATATTAACAATTTGTTGGTTATTTTGATCCACCTTTTCAATACAAAGGAGTAGAGCCACAACAGACAATAGTCATAGTAACGCAATAAGGTCCACAAGATTCTGTAGCAGCAGACAAAGGGATGCTTCTTCCATTCTATAAATTGAAAGAAACATAATCAGATACTCAAAATTTGGATTGAAGCCCCCTTTAACCATAACTTACAACAAAACAATCAACTTCCAACGGAGAGTCTGGCCGCCACAAACAAGAAATAAACATGTCAATATTTCCTCTGATCAAATTGCCAAACTGCAGCAGCAAGCTTCATCAAATCTAGAAGCCATTTTCCAACGAACCCAAGACTTCAATTCTAGATTATCATCAAAACTAATCACGCATAATGCAAAATTACAGTCTTTTTAAATAACATTATTTAGAGAGCACAATTCTTAACTAAAATTCTCAATACTGAAATGTTACTGTATTCTAGAAACCAACGCACTTCAGAAACTATAGCTCCTACATATTAACATCCAATATTTATATTTATGACTCAAATTTTAATACCAAAATTATAGTTGAATCAATTTTATTTTAATATTGCAAACAATTTTTAGCCAAATTTTCAAATTGTAAAAACTGTGTTTTGGACGTCAATGTGTTTTAGAATTAAGAGTTACTCCATTTTAACATTGCAAAACATATTGTCATAATTTTTAATGTGTATATTATTCTTGTGTTTTAAATATTGTTATCACTGAAATTAGATTTACATTCAATGTAATGGAATTTGTAACAACAATCCAAATATGACAAACCTTGAGACAATTGTATAGGCTGATGATGCTTATGAATAAAAGCGAAACATGTCCCGGTAAATTAGTGTTGTAACATTACAACTTAACAACACAAACTGTAATTTGTATTGAAAAGGTGGATCAAAATAACCAACAAATTGTTAATATATCGTAGAATATGCCATAAATAAGCTGTTTTCTTGGCGTTGATGATGTTTAGCATCTCATGCCCAGCTCTAGCTCTTCTTAACACTTCTTTATTGGTTACAAAATATGTCCAGCTATTCTGAGCATTCTCCTGTGTAACCACATTTCAGAGGCCTGTAATCTGTTCATGGAGGAAGCTTTGACAATCCAGATCTCTACTCCAATAAGCAGTTATATAGTGCGTAGACAAGCCTGCGGCAAACATAATCACTCGCATACTGAACAAGTCACGTGGTTTACTTCTTGAACAGGCAGTAGAGCGCTGGCTTTGTCAGCTCAAGTTGGTGGGTTCGATCCCGACTCAGACCGGAGGTATTTGAGTGTGCTCAAATACGCCAGCCTCGTTTCAGCAGATAAACGCAGAGTTTGGCGAAATTTAACCAGGAGAAGCAACGAAATGATAGCGCTTAATCTTAATACACTGAGGACTTGTTCATTTAGTATTTGAGGGTAGTGTAGGTGCTGATAACATGGGTAACAAGGAGGCTGGAGTAGATGTAGGAAGTAGCAGTTACGTAGAAATGAAAAGTTTACCACAGACGTTAGTGGGAAAGTTTCCTTGAGAACATGCAGTTCACTCAGGACCGCAAAGCTTGGTGGAAACTTTCTAGTTGTACATGACACGTCACCACACCCTGTCAGGAGTTCAAGGAGAGAGAGAGGTGTATCCTACCTGTAGTGCAAATGGTTTGCTAGTATTCCATGAAGTAACCAATGCAACCAAACCAAACCAAACCAAACCCCATGGCACTACAGCCCTTGAAGGGCCTTGGCCTACCAAGCGACCGCTGCTCAGCCCGAAGGCCTGCAGATTACGAGGTGTCGTGTGGTCAGCACGACGATTCCTCTCGGCCGTTATTCTTGGCTTTCTAGACCGGGGCCGCCATCTCACCGTCAGATAGCTCCTCAATTCTAATTACGTAGGCTGAGTGGACCTCAAACCAGCCCTCAGGTCCAGGTAAAAATCCCTGACCTGGCCGGGAATCGAACCCGGGGCCTCCGGGTAAGAGGCAGGTACGCTACCCCTACACCACGGGGCCGGCAACTAATGCAACCGCTCCTTTTAAATATCATTACGGTCTCATTGTACCACGCTTTTTTAGATTTGCAACTATGTTTTCGTATCCTTGCCCACATGTCACTCATTCTCTTATTGTGAACGTTTCTTCTGTCCTCTGACCAAGGAAGTCATTTCACTAGTTTGATGATGTTGTTGGCTTTACGTCCAACTAACTACTTCTTGACGGTTTTCGGAGACGCCGATGTGCCGAAATTTAGTCGGCAGCAGTTCTTTTACGTACCAGGAAATGTACGGATACGAGGCTGACGTATTTGAGCACCTTCAAATACCATCGGAATGAGCCAGGATCGAACCTGGCAAGTTGGGGTCAGAAGGCCAGCGCCTCAACCGTCTGAGCCACTCAGCAAGGCATTTCACTAGATTGATCTCGTCCTCAGGCAACCCTCGATGTTTTGTTTAAAGATGAGTCCATGTAGGACTGCCGTCACAGCTTGATGCCATCTACCGTTGCCTTTAAGATTCGAAACTTATGTTAGGATCTGTTTCATGAGCCTGCTGTCACACATACGGAACACGTGACAGAAGAAATTCAGCCTCCTTGTCGTGATGACGTCTGTGACATTGCCCACTTTGGCACGCACTTCGTTTTTTAACGTTTATTTCTTGTTCTAATTCTGAATATCCAGACAAAAATCCACGTAATAGAACAAGCTTCTTCTTGAATATGACATGGCGGTGATGGTGATTATTGTCTTAAGCGGTCCTGATTACTCTCTCAAGTACCAAGTTAAACAGTAACGGCGATAAACCATCCCCTTGAAGGACCCCGGTGTGAATAGGAAAAGGCTCAGATATTTTGCCTAGGAATTTAACTTTTAAAGTAGTGCCAGTTAATGTTTGTTTGATTAATTCTCTTGTTTTTTATCCACTTGAAATTCTTCTAGAGTATTGAAAAGTGTTTGACGGTCTAATAGAGTCACATGCTTTTCTAAAATCTACAAAAGTAATGACGGTTTGTCTGGTTTTGCTTTTGGAGGATAGTTTCGAGATTAAGGATTTGTACTGTACAAGATCATCCTTTTCGGAAACCTGCCTGGTATGCACCAACTAGGTGGTCTGTTTGTTTCCCAAGTCTAGTGAGCATGGCTTTGGAAAAAAAAATTGTAAGCAACTGGTATCAAGCTGATTCCTCTATAATTATTGATGTTCGTTTTATCCCCTTTCTTGTGTAGTGGATGTATTAGCGTGCATTTCCAATCTTCCTGGATTTCTTCCGTGAAGCAGATGTTCTCAAGAATCGAGTAGATTTTCCGGGCTAGGCTGTCACCTCCTATCTTTAGCATTTTGGCAATTATACCATCTTCCCCCAGTGCTTTGTTATTTTTGAGTCCATGGATTATTTCTTTGACTTCTTCCAGTGTTGGGGGTTCTCAATCTTGATTAGATAAGTGTTTTTCAAAGGTGAGTTGTTCTTTAGGGAATTCACAGTTTAAAAGATCCTTGATATAAACTGCTAGAAGTTTGCAGTTCTCTTGATTATTCGTTTCCAATGTCCCATCTGGGCGTTTGAACCAAAGACCAGGTGCCTGATAATTTGATAATTCTTCTCTGAAAGTTTTGTAAAAGTTTCGTGTATTGTTTTTTGTAAAATCTTGTTCAATTTCTGCCAATCTGTAGTGTTCGTATTTGCGTTTATCAGACCTGATAATTTTTTATGTTTGTTCCTGTATTTTGGTGAATTCCTGCCAGGTGTGTTCAGTTTTATGAGAATTCCAATTCTGCCAGGCTTTAGTTCTAAAGTTGATGGCCTTGTCGCAGGTTTCATTCCACCACTTATGTTTGCGTTTCCTGGGTGGTGTGCCAACATTTCGAGAAGCCTTCAAAAGTATGTCTTTGAGTTCTAACCAGTTCGAAGAATTGTGAGTAGGAATACTTTCAAGGTAAGTATTAGTGTTCTGTTTAAGAATTTCCGGATCGACACGCAGGCTTTTTGTTATTCTGGGTTTGGACCTGTTCGGTTGAAATTTGACCTTGATTAAGGATAGATGGTGGTCAGAGTCACTGATACCTTTTTTAACATTCATAATTTCCTTTTGATTTTTCTTGGAAATAGCCACATGATATAGTTGAAATTCTCCCAAGTGAAAATTTGGGGATCCCCAGGTTGTTTTCTTGTGTGGAAACGCCCGGAAATGTGTTGACATTAATTTGATATCAAAATTTTTGCAGAAATCAATTAATCTTTCTCCATTTTTATTAGTTCTATTGTGCGCTAGGTATAGTCCTACAATGGACCTGCATTTATTTTCTCTACCAATTTGGGCATTGAAATCTCCTAATGGAATTTTTATGTGATGATTTGGAATTGTGGCTGTAGTTTCCTATAGAAGTTCCCAGAAGTCTTCCACCATTTGTGGATCTTTTTGATTGTAGTTATTGGTGGGAGCATGCGCATTAAGTAATGTATAAGCTTTGTTCCCTGATTTAATGGATAGTGTTGAAATTCTTTCAGAAGGCGAAGAAAAGTTAAGTACTGAGTTTACAATGTTTCTTCTTACATCGAATCCTGTGCCAAATTGTAATGGTCTCTTGTGAAGGAAGATTGCTGGCTTGCCTTTGTAAATTCTATAATTTCCTGACTCAAAATTATTTTAATCCGTGTTTCTGGTTTCCTGGAGTGCTAAAATTTGGATGTTTAAGTTATCTAACATGTCTATTAGCTGTATTAACTTTCCAGTTTTCCGAAGTGTGTAGATGTTTAGACTACCATAGAAAGTTTTGTATTTTTGGTGAAGAGATTTGGGAAGCTCCGATACATTCCCGCATGATGTTCTCGGTCCCCCAGAATTCGATGACCGAGAAAAACTATTATGTCTACTAGAGCCTGGGGTAGTTACATTGCTGGTTGATTCCAACATGCTATCAAGTTAAAAGTACTGGTGTCGATCTATGTCGGTGTCATGGTTACAACTGAAGTAGTGAGCTTCAGAGGTTGCTGAAGATGTTTTCGAGCTGTGCCTGTTTTGGTCCGCGAGAGGTATTTTATTTCCCTCAAACCCTCCGGACAAGTCCAAGGAGCCTCCCGATCCGCCATCTGGGACGCGCCCGATAGGCGAACAGGATGAAACCCCCACGGGATTATTATTATTATTATTATTATTATTATTATTATTATCATAGTTGCGTGGTTTTTGTTCATTGTAATAATATACAACCCTGTACTGCGAAATAAACATAACTTTCCTTATCAGGAAACAAGGGGCCCATTTTCAATTATTGGTTGGCGGTGGTGGGGGGAGGGGGGAGCAAGCTTCTTAGCACCGCTACTCTGTGTCTTGAATCGCAAGAAAAACCAATGCGTCCATTCTTCTGGAGCTGAAGATTAAAAATACGACTTTTTCTCGTATCACTGAAAGAATGCTGCAGTACATTGCGGGACGACCTGGAGGAATTCTAGAGAAGTTAGACAGGGAAGGGTAGATTTAGGCAGTTGACCGCTGGGGAAGGACTTCAATGAGGTGGACAGGACAAGTGAAGACTATCACTGGTTTACCTTCCCAAGGTGCCGTGAGGAAAATCGAAGATCGTCCGGGATCTCGAAACTACAGCGGAGATGTGGCCAGCGAAGCTAGTAGGGATATCACACTCGGAAATGAGTAAATCGATTAGTGTGGATGATGAGAACTGAGCAACTATTCTCTCTTACCACTAATCAGACGGGGGCCGACACTTTGGAACATGGGGGTATCGGTCAAAGAAATACAAGGTCCACAAAGGGCTTGAAAATAAAGCAATCCCTATGCCTCGGAGGCCTAATGCCATCGGGATGGGAAAAGAACAAGAGCTGAGCATAGGAGTTTGGACAGGATAGATGAAAGTGAGGAACCTGGAACAGGTAAGTCGAAGCAATGTCATGACTCAGCTAAGGGTCCCATGGTCGCCAACCCGTGTTCCCAACGTAAGAGTCCCTGGCGCTGCATATTGTTCCTCCACCCAGATGTTGTACATGTGACACAGGAATACCTGGCCACTGCGATGCTTCTGCCTTTCCCTGCCGGGTGAACAGCAGGTTTCTGTACCCAGTGCACCACTGTGCTCCTGGAAGTTCAAGGTAGATTTTGACATGAGTGATGTGGAACTTCCTTTGTTAGGCCATACAGGGAGTGTTTTGCTAGATAAACAAGTAATAATATTGTTATTTGCTTTACGTGCCACTAACTACTTTTAAGGTTTTCGGAGACGCCGAGGCGCCGAAATTTAGTCCCGCAGGAGTCCTTTTAATGCCAGTACTTACACGAGGCTGACGTATTTGAGCACCTTCAAATACCACCGGACTGAGCCAGGATCGAACCTATCAAGTTGCTCTCAGAAGTGGAACTGCCTGCAGTTAATAAAAAAATTACTGATATAAATTAAGGATGGCTTTGTTGGCGAGATCTAGTGTTCAGAATGCACGATATCTTCTGGTATGGGTAGTAGAGCTTGATACTGCCGGAGAAAATGCTTATTCAATGATCAGATTACAGCAACTTTATTACTTTCATTGACCTGTATCAGTATTAGTCTTGGATTTGATGATATGAAAGTGACTAAAGTCGTTGATGTATGCATTTCAATGGACTTGGCACAATGATATGTAACAGCAACTTGTGGCTCAGTGAGGAAAGCAAAGGTAAACTGTCTCACTCCGCACTTCCCCGGTTTGTCTCTTCAGTGTTACCTAAGCCGTCTATGACAGATAATGTTGGAGCTTTAGAGTATCTAACAACCATTCGGGCTGAGGACTGATATTACCTACATACTTATCTTAAATAAGTTACGCCTAATATTATCGTTAGGCATTCTTCCCCACAAACATGACACTGAGCTGCAAATCCGCGAAATTCAAGTCGAAATCCTGCAACGGCAGTTCAGTGTGCCGTGTAGATGGATATCACTTCTTGAAGTGGAGTGGAGTGCGGGGTTCGAATGCACAATGCAGGAAGACGTGATACAACAAAATATAATCCGTCTCGCTGTCAACTTATGGTCACTTACCGGTAAAAGCAAAGCAAAAGTGACTATTGGTTAACTGGATGCTGAAGAAATTATTTTCGCACCATGCACAACGTACAATGCCACATTGTCTTTACACAGTTTTTTCTGTGTTTTAGGGAAGTATTCCACAGCCACTGTACGGCACCATGGCTGAATGGTTAGCGTGCTGGCCTTTGGTCACAAGGGTCACGGGTTCGATTGCCAGCAGGATCGGTAATTTTAACCATCATTGGTTAATTTCGCTGGCAGGGGCTGGGTGTATGTGTCTTTTTCATCATCACTGCATCCTCATCACGACGCGCAGTTCGCCTACGAGCGTCAAATCCAAAGACCTGCACCTGGCGAGCCGAATATGTCCTCGGACACACCCGGCACTAAAAGCCATACGCCATTTTATTTCCACAGGTACCGGTACTAGAACATTCGGACGTCTGTTTGTTGTAATATATATCTGCTTGCAAACAGAATATTTGATCGTGTTCCAGAACCTTGGCGATAGAAAACGATCAGTGAATAAAGGATTGTAATTTAAGGATAGTGCCTCTGTTGAAAACATTTTCATGAACGTTTTAATCTGACGATATTATTTCTGTCAGGCGGAAATAAGAAGTTTTATACAGCCGGAGAAAATACTTGTTCAGTGATTAGAATCTTCCGTGGTACAAGGAGATATCTGAAACAACTGTATGGATTTTGAATGCAGGAATACCTTCCAGAAAAGCCGAATTGCTGTATGTTGTCGAGGAAGCGAAACGAAGGACATAATTTTATTTTTGCTGAAATGTAAAACAGGCTTCGTACTCAGAATTCTATGGCCAGCCCTCTCACCATGCCAGTTATAATACAGCAATCAGTGATTTTTTAAACTGTTTGAATAATGGCATCGTGTTTCGCTTTCACGTACTGTACCGGTTACGACCTGTACATGCGTATTTTTAGTTAATTGCATTTAATCATCACGCGTAATCTTCCGAGCAAGCCTGGTTTGTTTACATTCGGTGGAGCGAGCGAGCGAGTCGAGGACAGCTGTGTGTGTGACGTGGCAGCAGGGGCAAGATAGATCACCCGCCTGACACGCCAAGTGTAGCTGGCCTGACCTGGTATGTTCTGGATTCAAGCGTCACACCTTCACGAACAATCGATTAAGGAAATTTTAAAACTCCTCTAATAATTATGGTAGTGACTTGGTTGATATGTCATTTTGAAGGGAGTCACATAAACGTCGCAAAGCGTGAATCTTAAGTAAATGCGTCGAGGGATTCATGAGATAACCAGCTTCAAGGGATCACGCTATGTGATGACGTAGAAGGCCCCAAACTGAATATAAGGAGGGCTCACTTTAGCCTGATCAGTCAGTCACAGCTGAGTATTCACCCTGGATCTACACGCTGCCGTAGTCGTCAGAGGCTATCTTCGAGTAGTTACAGCCTTCATGCGGAACTTAAACCATCACGGCCATATGGGACTTACCAATTGTGCGCGCGTGAACTCTAAATTTAATCAAAGTATTTCTGAACATGGACTTGTGATATCTGTGAGTGTTAAGGAACAAATTGTTCAAAGTCTTTACAGACAGTGACTTGTAAATTTCGCCAGTGATGAACTCTAAAATTATTCAAAGTCTTTTGTGGACATTGACTTGTAACTTTTGCCAGTGATGAACTCTAAAATTCTTCGAAGTCTTTTATGGACATTGACTTGTAATATCTGCGAGTGTTACGGAAGAAATTATTCTAAGTCTTTATGAACAGTGACTTGTAATTTTCGCCAGTGATGAACTCTAAAATTATTCAAAGTCTTTTGTGGACATTGACTTGTGATTTTCGCCAGTGATTATTCAACGCCTTTACAGACATCGACTTGTAATTTTCGCTAATGATAAACTCTGAAGTTATTCAAAGTCTTTACGAACATTGACTTGCAATTTCTGACAGTGATAAACTCTAAAATTATTAAAAGTCTTTATGAACATGGACTTGTCATTTTCGCGTGTGTTAAGGAACGAATTCTTTTAAGTCTTCATGGACAGTGACTATTAATTTCGCCAGTGGTGAGAAACCAATTATTCAAGGTCTTTATGAACTTTGACTTGTAAATTCTGCGAGTGACGAAGAACACATTTTCGAAGTCTTTGTGGACATTGAGTCCATCAGCCACATTGGACTTAGGTGATGATTGATTACCTGCACATCGTCAGAGACCATCGGAGATCATCCAGAACATCGGAAGTTCGAGACTTACTCATACACGGCCAACCTGGGTGTTCCGGCCTCATCTTAACGGAGTATTTGGCATCTTCCGGAACGTGTTCCAGCCTGTTCGGCCCGGTGAGCTGGAGACCCGGACCATTAAAAGGACGATGTTGAACACAACCCCTATCTACAATGAGGTGATGTGATATTTGATATGCATTTCATGAATAAACTCTTATTCAATCTGATTAAATGTTTTCTTGTAGATAGGACCCTGCCTCCTGTACCAAGCCCTAGCTAGTGACCCTTCAGTTTTGAACTGAGAACTATTTCATGCTTACGTTAAAATTAAAATCTTAAAGTCGGGCTCTTTTACTGGTACAGTACTAAAGAGAATATGATTATCTTTCATTATTTTCCACTTTTCCTTTCCACAGCAACTTTTCATGTATTAGATGACGTATAAATTGATGCTTCTCTTGAGTTTATGATCAGTCCCACCCTCGTTCATTCAGGAGTCCATAATCTCAGCACAACAACTGCGGTAACTCAACAGACTTTGATTGAATTTCTTTCTTTCTTTCTTTCTTTCTTTCTTTCTTTCTTTCTTTCCTTCCTTCTTTCTTTCCATATTTGTTTCTTAATCCGTTTACCCTCCAAACTTGTTTCCTCCCTCGAACTCAGCAAGGGATCCCACCTCTACCGCCTCAAGAGAAATGTCTTGGAGCGTGAGACATTCTGGTCGGAGGCATACAACTGGGGAGGGGGATCTGTACCTCGCCCAGGTGGGCTCACCTGATATGATGAACAAGGGAGTTGTGGGGGGATGTAAAGATTGGAAGGGATAGAGAAGAAAGAGGGAAGGAAGCTTCCGTGACCTTAAGTTAGGGACCATTCCTGTATTTGCCTGAAGGAGAATTGGGAAACCATGGAAATACACTTCGAGGATGGCTGAGGTAGGAATTGAACCCCACTCTGCGCAGTTGACCTCCCGAGGCTGAGTGAACCCCGTTCCAGACCTCGTACTACTTCTCGAATTTCGTGGCAGAATCGGGAATCGAGCCTGGGCTTCCGGGAGTGCCAGCTAATCACACTAACCACAACACCACAGAGGCAGAACATTGACAGACGTAACATCTTATATGAAATCCATGGGCGAAATCTCCGACGTTTCGAAATATCCGAAACTTTTTTGGGTGTGAGAAAAGCGATCTAAGAATAAAAGTGTTATTATTATTATTATTATTATTATTATTATTATTATTATTATTATTATTATTATTATTATTATTATTGCCATTTGCTTTACGTCGCACCGAGACAGATAGGTTTTATGGCGACGATGCGACAGGAAAGATGGGAAGGAAGCGGTCGTGGCCTTAATTAATTAATTAATTAATTAATTGGAAACCCCGGAAAACCATCTTCAGGGCTGCTGACAGTGGGGTTCAACCCACTATCTCCCGGTTGTGAGCTCACAGCTGAGCGCCCCTAATCGCAAGGCCAACTCTCCCGGTATTATTATTATTATTATTATTATTATTATTATTATTATTATTATTATTTCATTCATTCATCGACACGGCCATCTGTCGGTCACGTTTTCACAACCTACTGCCGTTCTGTTACTCAGACTAATACCCTTCTGTTCGTACCTTCATCAAAGATCCTTAAGACTTCGGCTTCCCCTTTCTCGTTCCGCATTTGCCTTCCACTGTGCCCATATTTCTTTCATTCTTTTACTGTGGCCTTCCTTTCTGTCTTCAGACCAGTCAGTTCCAATCTTCTTCTTTTGTCGTTCTTCTTGTCAACTTGCGATTCGTGAATTTTGGATCTGAAGATTGCCCTGTTTTGGACATCTGCTGGTGTAATTTCTGCCTGTTTCAAATCGATTTTAATTAGGCCAATCCATTTCATTGTGTCTGTTTTTGGCTTTATTCCTCTTTTCATAAGAATTCGACGATTTGTTTGATACGTCTGTCTGGATGCATTATTTTAATATATCCATAGAATCTTAGCCTGCGTTTTCTAATTTCACTGTGAATATTCGTACCGAGCTCGATAGCTGCAGTCGCTTAAGTGCGGCCAGTATCCAGTAATCGGGAGATAGTGGGTTCGAATCCCACTGTCGGCAACCGTGAAGATGGTTTTCCGTGGTTTCCCATTTTCACACCAGACAAATGCTGGGGCTGTTCATTTTAATAAGGCCACGGCCGCTTCCTTCCCATTCCTAGGCCTTTCCTATCCCATCGTCGCCATACAACCTATCTGCGTCGGTGTAACGTAAAGCAAATAGCAAGAAAATTTGTGAATATTTGTGTATTATTTGATATCCTGTCTGCCTCTAAGTTGGTATTGTCCGTTGGTGAGTTTTGGGCCTAGAATTTTTCTTGTTATTTTCCGCTCCTTTTTCTCAGTGTTTACAATATCTGCATTCCTGTTCAAAATTAGCTTCTCTGATCCATACAGACACTGTGGTTGTATTGTAATGTCTTAATTTTGTGTGCTGGATGATACATTTTTGTTATAGATATTTTGGGTTAGTCGATGTGCAGTTTCCATCTTTTGACATCTAATTACATTGGCTTTTGTTTCGAATCCATTTTGCTGAATTGTTTCACCAACGTACTTGAAGTGCAATACTCGTTTAACTTTGCCATATTTTGTTTGCATGAATTTTGATACCTGTTTGTTGCGGGTCATGTGTTCTGCCTTCTCAAAAGGCAATTTGTTACAAGGATTCAATCTAATTTTGGGCTGATGAAATATCTCGGGTTAATAATGCTGGATTCTTTCTTTCTTTCTTTCTTTCTTTCTTTCTTGCAAACCGGCCAAACTTAGGACCACGCCAATACCACTTCACTTCCTTCTTATCATCCCTTCCTCCTTCCTCTTTCTCCGCAGTGCCTTCATACTTTGGGAATGTGGCACTCTTCTCTCTCCCGGGTGGGAGTTGTGTCTTAGGATTTGTACCTGTAAAAGTTCTCGCCATGGCACGACCTGCTTGTACAGGGTTGGCAAAGTAAAACTGGCCAAGACAATATTTAAAAGACTGGCGCTGAATTAAACCTTGTTAACGAACAGGAGAACTGACCATAACAGGAAATGCTAGAAACCGTGTTTGTTATGCACCTATCGTTTGCTCTCTGAGTGCGCTCACCTTCCTCAACTCCCGATTACGTCTCTGTGTTATTATATGTGAGTGAGTGAGAGGAGCAGAAGTGTTTAGTGGCTACCTGAATGCAATGTCGTGAGAGACAGGCTGGGGACCTCGTAGAAGGTTGGTAGGTTGGAATGTTCCCGAGCGGTTGATTGGGAAGCTCCAACTAGGTGAGAAGAATAAGGATGCTGCTGTTCCCTTAAAGATCACTTACTAGTCTAGAGAAGACTCGAACTGTGTAAAATATGTAAAGATAAATAAGACTCTAAAGTGACTGAGTCTTGAGCTGAAGTCGTCCAGGCAAGTCTTAATACTCAAAGTTATAGAATAACTTCGTCTTGTCGACTGACGGCGATTCGTCTATTAACTACTCCAGCGATTTTGTAACAGAAGGCCTTGAGGTAAGGTTACCGAGGTTTATATAGGCACCAGGACCTTACCTAACGTTCCAGAAGCATATGGAATGTTCTGAGGAATGTTATCTTAAAATATTCTTTATGTTCCAGCAATCGGAGGCCTGCATATCCCATACGTCCTGTCCAGCGACCTGACCTATGTACTGTGTACTATGATTCACTATCTCGTGAGTCTTACCATAAGCTTTGTGACTGACTTCTTGCTCAAGATTCTGAAACCCATCCTTTCAACCATATTACAATTTTATGTGAATTACATATAATCCATTTACTTCTATTAATTGTATACCGTATTTATAGGTTAAGTAATGAATCCTAGCTCCTATGCTGGTTAACTCTCCAATATATAAAGTTTGGAACTTAAATAGTGGCAACTATTTATTTACAATATATACAAAAGAGTTACATGTTAGCAACCTTTACTGTCCTTCAATGTAGTCACCAGCGTTCTGTATAACCCGTTGCCTGCGATGTCGAAGTCGTAGTATAACTTTAGCAGAGTCTGTTCTGTTGATGGTGCGAATTGAGCGGTCCACTGCCTGTCGAATTTCTGCAACAGTTTTGAAGCGAATGCTCACGAATCGTCTGGTTTCGATCACTTTCCAGTAACGCGGCAAGAGCATGCACTTCTTCTTCACTCGTAGGACGACCTGGCCGATGAATGTCCGCCACATTTTGCCGACCATCGTTGAGGCTTTTACAAAACATGCCACTGTTTTCTAAGGCAATGCAGATTCCCCGCAAGCCTCTTGAAGACTTTGATGACACTCTCGTGCTGTACGACCTCTGGCATATTCAATCTTGAACTAACACCGTTGTTCCTGTTTGGAGAACATAGTGACAACGTTACGTTAGACCGCTAGCTCACACGTGGCTGTGTTTCTCTCGCTTGTGCGCACGCAGGTGATGTGGGAAGGGCGAGTCCATTTGCTCTGAGGTAAGGTAGGTATGTAACCTACGTGTGCTATCAGCGACAATATTACATTCCGTTGCATAGCGTCTCCACAGCAGTGTTGCCACTATTTAAGTACCAACCCTCGCATATCAGGACACAGTAGTTCCTCCTACTTCGATACTCGGAGGAAACCGCCGTCCTGATTTCATGTCCCGGGTAGGACACGACAGCAAACCAAAATTGTGCTCACGATAAAAGAGCGTGTGCTCATTGTAGGGTGTTATGCGAAACACGATTCGTGGGAAACCTGTTCGGAACTGTTTGTGCGAGACTTAAGAGTGGAAGTGTTTTCGAAGAACCTCCAGCAAAATCTGTAAAGAAAAACTTAGTGGCAAAATGGCGTGAAACGGGCTGTGTAGTGAATAAAACCGTAACAGTTCAAAAAGATATCGAACACCAGAAAATATTGCTCGAGTGAAGGAAAGCCTGGAACGAAGTCCGACGAAATTTTAACGTTTATCTGTTGAAGCGGCAATTAAGAGATCGTCGTGTCGAAACTTTATCAAAGGACATTCATTTGTCTTCTTCTTCTTGTGCCACCGCTTTTCCCCACATCCGTGGGGTCGCGGGTGCAAACTGCGTAACACGTGTGGATTTGACCCTGTTTTACGGCAGGATGCCCTTCCTGACGCCAGCCTTATGTGGAGGAATGCAATCACTATTGCTTGTTTCTGTGGTGGTGGGTAGTGTTGTATGTTTTCTGCATATGATGAAAAGAGTGTTGGGACCGACAAATTCACACATTCCCCGAGCCAGAAGAATTAATCAGAAGCGATTATAATCCCCGACCCCGCCGGGAATCGAACCTGGGACGCTTTGAACCAAAGACCAGTACTCTGACCATTCAGCCAACGAAAAGGACCTGTATCTGTATTCTTATAAATGTACTGTTGTGCATGCGTTAAAGCGTTCAGACGAATCTTAGCGTGTTGAGTTTTGCCGGTGGTACCTGAATGGAGTGGAGTGAGTAATTTTGGTTCCTCAGTTTTCATTCCTTCAGATGAGGCCATTTCCAGCATCTTCTGTGATATTGAGTAACAAGGGCCAATCCCGCGTCAGTAATTTACTATTTTAAGTATTTTCCCGGCCATTTTTATTTTTCCCACCGTGTGTATTGAAAATTAATCGAATCGATGGATACACGCTAGCAAGGTCTTCATATAGGAGACCGTATAGAATTATGAAGTATGTAGTAGCGTCTTTTATGTGCTATACTGAAACCAAGCTCAATTGTTCAGTCAAATAACTGGCAGTAATAGAAATCTCCCAGTACATAGAGGCTTGTCGAAAGGATACAAGTATCGTCCGCTTAATTCTAAAACCAGGTGAGTAATGTACAGCCTTTGTTTTTGTAATGATGTTAATTACTCTACGAAAACGGCTTCATTAACGAATAAACTCCCGTATTATATCGTCCTTATTTTTAACCGTAATTGAGGAAATTTAGAGCACGTACGCTTCTCTCGCATCTCAACGTCAGTGCGGTGCCTCGTAAGTCTTCTTTCGACCTTCAAGATAGACAACGTGTAAGTATTTTATGTGATTTTGGTAGTTAAAGCCTGTAAATATTTATGTAATACCGAGCGAGTTAGCCGTGCGGTTAGGATCGCACAGCTGTGAACCTGCTTTTCGGAGATACTGCCGGCAGCACTGAATAAGATTTTTCCTGGTTTCCCATTTTTGCACGAGGAAAATGCTGCAGCTGTAAATCAGTTAAGATCACGGCACCTTACTTCTCACTCCCTGTCCTTTCCTAGCACCATCGTCGCCATAAAACCTGGGTCGGTATGACGTACAGCAAATAAAGAAGAGTTATCTTATTTTATCTTAAATGAATGAAATTATTACATCTAATTATCACTACCTTATATGTCGAAAAGTGTAGGCGTATTGAATGTCATATTTTTTCTTTTTATTGCATAGAATTGATTGTTTTAACATGATGTCATGTTTATATGTGATATATAGAGCAATTCAAAACTTACTATGTAAATGTGAAATGCCGAATTCTTTAAAATTAATAAATATCCGTAAAATATTTTCAAGAATAAAAACAGGTAATTTCTTCACGAAAAAAAAATCAATGTTTTCTCTTGAAATAAATTAATTACGCATGAAACGTCTATTAATTATTTCCTACGATGTTTAGGACGGACATCGTCATTGGCTTGGCATGTCCCGTCTATCAAAATGTACCATAAATATCATTGTTGTCCAAAATGTGGCTCAAACTAAGACCATTCATGATACCCTCTAAATTCTCTAATAAACCTACAACATGAGTGGACAAGCTTGCCCATAACATGTTGCTAACCTGCTCCGCTTTTTAATGTAGAAAAAATTTGTAGTATGGATTGAATATTTTACCTTTAGGGCAGCGAACGAATCGAATTCCACGTGATGGTATCAAATTACAGTAAACTTATTTTCGTCGCGCTCTAATAGACCAGTCTCTAGTCATGGAATGTCCAGTTGGGATGTTCTTATGCAATAGCACGTCTGTTCCTTCTGTTAGATTAATTAATGAACGGCTTCTTGTACGGTGGATGTGCACGCAGGTCCTCGTATTTCAGTCGACGTTTTACAGTAGTAATAGGGAGATCCACTCCAATATTTTGCAGTAATTTGTCGTGCTAAATTCCTATGATCTGCTACCACTTATTCCCTTATAATCCTACCTAACCATATACCGGTATAAGAAGTCCGTGTAATTTGGACCGATAATTATTTTGTTATTTACAAGTTTGGTCACCCCTGTCTTAGGAAAGGTTAGCAAAACAACCGAGGGTAGCTTTATTCCTGAAAGTCTTTTGTTAATGGATTTAAGGTTGAAGGGGAGAATAGGAAAACAATCTTAATAATCACATAATTATATCGTAAGCTTATACGGTGACACATAAGTGTACTGAGAAGTAGTTATTTCAGCCAAGAGGGTGTTTAGCTTTTATAAATACTGATAACATATCTACGTAATTTCTAACATAGTTTCGTTCATACAATTTAAATATTTTACATAGTATTTGGTTTTAAATGAAATCTTTGCACGTCGTGTAATTTTGTCTGCCCGACAGTGTGTAATGTGGGCCGCTGAAAACAATTGTAATAATTACGTTTCTTCGTAATTTTAGTGGTGATCGCAAAAAATTTGTTTTATAATTTGAGGTGTACCCCACGGTGTAGAGATAGCGTGCGGGCATCTTAACCGGAGGCCCCGGGTTCGATTCTCGCCCAAGAATTCTTACCTAAAGGCTTGTTCGAGGACGAGTCAGTCTAGGTGATTACAATTGAGGAGATATGTGACAACTATTTTGATGATGATTGGATTAAGTGCAATAATTTCAAAAAGTGTGCTCATTGAAAACTGTGCCAAAATTCAATATGAATTATTTTAACGTCGTCCTATATGTAAAAAGGAACAACCGCAATTCACAGTGTCATATTTTGTTGCTTAGTATTTCAGGATAAATACATAAAATAACTTGCAAATGTTTATATATACCAGTCAAAAGTACAAGATCACCTGGACCAAGTTACGCGATTTCAGTCGAAATTACCCGATCACGAATTTTAGAATAAATATTACTTTTAAGCAAATGCTAAACATAACATTAATATTTATTATACGAAATCATTTGATACAGTGTACTAATTGCCATATATAAAAACTGAGATTTTCTCATTACGGTCAGTGGAGTTATGCACTTTTAAAGTTACGTGGATTAAATTACACGAACTTAACCTACTTGTTTTTCGAGATCGACCTTGCCGACGTTTGTTGTGGACATCACCACGGACTTCATTCTTTTTTAACGTACAGATACCTGTTGTGTAGATACTCCTAAAGCACGAGCAACCTCTGCCTGAGAGTTCCCTTCCATCAGAGATCGTAGTCTCTGATATCATTGGGGTGTTCCTTACGTTTAAGCTGACACACGATTATATTCTATGGTTTAACATGGATATGTTAGGTGTGTATCCGGAATTAGCGTGGACAGAACGACGACACCGTATTAACCATGGCAACAAGTCTTCATCATCTTTCTCCTAATCTTATTACTGCGTGACGGAACTACTACTACTACTAGTGTATGTTTTAATTCCTCCCCGTAAAGGTGAGGGGTTCTCTTAGAAGGGACCCGCTTCTCACGCTGGCAGATTTGGATTGAAGATGTGCGGAGTAGGTGAGAGAGTTGTCGACCGTGGCCTATACTAGGAACTGTCTCCGCATTCGTTTTACTGCAGGAGAATGGAAAAGTACGGCAAACAATTCTGAGGACTGCCGACGGTCGGGGCCAGCCGTGAGGGCCAGCCTTGTCCCGTCTCTCGTAGAGCCATGGTAGAGCGGTGGCCACTTGTTGACCAATACACACTCTGCATCCGCCGACTTGCCGGAACTCGGCTAACTATGTAGAGCAGATAAAAAAGGCGCTACCATTTAAACGAGTTTCCACGGTCTTTGACGAGCGTTTCGTCTAGGTCACAGGAAATCCCCTTACACAGGATAACGACACAGAATGGAGCAGAATTTTTCCCATAATACATATATTGGGAATATTTATGCCCGTAAACTTGTGTGCTAAATCGGCCACTAGTTTATTAGACATAGATCTTGATAAGTGGGCCTATCTGTGACAAGGCATGGTAATGTTGTGTGCCGGATCAGTTGGCATATTATTCATATTATTGGACATATATCTTGATAGGTGGGCTTATTTGTGACATGGCATGGGATTGTTGTGTGCTGGATCAGCTGCCATATTGCTGGACGTACATCTTGATAGTGGGACTATCTTGTGATATGGCATGGGGAATGTAGTGTGTTGGATCAGCGGCCATTTTATTGGACGTAGATCTTGATAGGTGGGCTTATCTGTGACATGGCATGGGAATGTTGTGTGCTGGGTCAGCTGCCATATTGCTGGACGTAGATTTAGATAGGTGGGCATATCTGTGACATGGGATGGGAATGTTGTGTGCTGGATCAGCTGCCATATTGCTGGACGTAGATTTAGATAGGTGGGACCATCTTGTGATATGGCATGGGGAATGTTGTGTGTTGGATCAGCGGCCATTTTATTGGACGTAGATCTTGATAGGTGGGCTTATCTGTGACATGCCATTGGAATGTTGTGTGATAAATCAGCGACCATTTTATTGAACGTAGATCTTGATAGGTGGGCTTAATTGTGACGTGGGATGGGAATGTTGTGTACTGGATCAGCTGCCATATTGTTGGACGTATATTTAGATATGTGGGGCTATCTTGTGATATGGCATGGGGAATGTTGTGTGCTGGAACGGCTGTCATATTGTTGGACGTAGATAAGTGGGCTACTCTGTGACATGGCATGATAATGTTGTGTGCTGGATAAGCTGCCATATCTTAGGACGCAGATCTTGATAGGTGGGCTTAATTGTGACATGGGATGGGAATATTGTGTGCTGGATCAGCTGGCATGTTGTTAAACGTAGATCGTGATAGATGGGATTTGTACCGGGAGGTACACCCCAACGCCGTGCATTTAAATCTTGCACCTAAAAGAACTCCTCTACAGAAGAAACAGTGAACTTGAAACTAGACCTACTTAAACCTTTACTCAGAAGATGTCACTACAGTAATTTGACGTAATTTTGGTATTCTGAATTTTCCTGTACTGTGTGAATTTCTACTTGCTTTGTTTGCCCTTCATCAAGAAGTTTGGACTTTCTTCAACAGATGTCACTACAAACAAACTATGATCATGCACCCTGGTGTGGAGTGGATGAACTTTGATTAAAAGAAGTTTTGTATTTAAAGTTTTTTTACTAATTAATATTCCTTATTTTTGGGTTGGCAATATTTATCTTTTCCTTTCGCCAGTTTTGAATATAGCCAAACACGAATTTCTGTAATTAATTTTCCACCTATCACAGGCTTTTTCCTCGATTTTGAGTGTAACTTTTAAATTCACCAATAAAGGGAGAAGGCGTGGCTGGTTTATTCATGAAAGGTCTAGAACATTCCCTGAGAGTTTATAAACTGCGGATTTTCAAGTCTCTTGCTAGCTCTGCAGTTTAACCCGAGGGAGATGTCCGAAACATTAACTATGTAACCTACATTTCTGAAAGTGTAACTTCCGCCGGCTTATGTAATAACTTCATAAAATCTTTCACTGTATATCGGGGATAGAGAGTGATGTACCCTCTCGAGCTCCCCTTCATATTGGTTTGAGGTGACTACGTTTGGTAACTAGTTTTCTTCCTTTCCATAATGTCTTAAATTTTTTCTGATACGAGTCAACTGCATAGTTTGGAAATAGCCCCAGTTTCATCGGTCTAGTGCCCTTTAGGTTTTAAGAATTCATATCCAGGAGTGCAAGCATTCGCCTCCTATCATTTTGTGTTCGGGCCATTGATCTAACTGCTATTTCTTTTTACACGAAGGCCCTATAGGTTGGGTACGAGATACCCCTGTATCAATTTGTAAGCTGGGCCATGGAAGGCCAAAATCTGTAAGGTACTTTTGGTGTTGCCTTGAGTAGGCTTCAAAACTGAGAGCCTGTTAGCTCTTTTTCAAAATAAGATTACTGAATGCCTTTTGAAGGCTGGATATTATAAGTTGGGATCAAGCGCTCCAGGTATTGAGGGATTTCTGCCCTTGTGTAAATTTGTGTCTTTTGTAAATTTGAGCTAGGGTCTCAGGAACTGTAAAGTGACGGCTTGAAACACAAGATCTGTTTATACCACCAATTTTGTATTTCCTAGACAATGCTGTCACATTGTTATTTGTTGATTTTTTGAATTTCTAAAGAAATATAACCTTTGTTAAAGTTCTAAAACAATTCGTGGCATTGTAGTTGGACCCATTCAGCCCGGGATCTTCTTTCACGTCTGCTGGTCCACGGGTAACCCCATAACAAGTGGTAGCAGAGCGTGGTTGAATGTGTCTCAATTAAACCCCTTTGGACGGCTAAACATTGCATTCGGATCGAACTCTAAATATTTCTCAGTCGCTGGAATTTTTTTCTCTTTTCCAAATTTATAAATTTCTGTTATCATGTCCGGCCGTCGCGAAGTCCTCCATCCCGGCTACTTGCGCAAGGAGGAATTGATTTACGAATTATCTATCAGAAATGTTCAATCTGGAGGCACGGTTGCGGCAGATACTACCAAACTGTAAGAGTCATTACAGTTACCAATTTGTATCCCAACCTTGGGAGAGAAGGAAATTGATGAGGCTCTATCCACTATCACGGACAACACCACTGAGCTAGCATCCGTAGTTAGTTTCTTTGAAGTGAGTGATCCTTCTGCTAACCAATTTAAGAGAGTGCAGGCAAAATTGTTCCACTTCTATAAGAGGGTGAGCGATCTATTGTCTCTAAAATTAAAGGAAGAGCATGCTAGGGAGGCGAGTAATTTAATTGATCATCTATCAAAACTGGCCAATAATGTTAGCCAATTGTTAACTGGGGCAGATGCTCCCAAAACTGACCAGCCCCCTGTGGTAAACATCGTAAGTGAGGAGGATTCTTCCAAGGGTGAAGAACGTAGAAAATCGGTAGCTACTCAACAAAATTCTGCCCCATCAGGAAATGAACCAGACCGTCGTACATCCATTCCACCACTCTTTTTAAATAATGCTGTCTCTGGAGCTTCTTCACCTCCTAGGCCGTTACCTACTCTGTCACCTGGGTTCAGTAGTTTGCCTCGCCCTTTGGCTATATTGCTCAGGGGAATTTCTAAGTTTTCTATCAATTCTACTAATGATGTCATTTCATTTATAAGATTTTTAGTTGAATTTCGAGATCACGCTCTAGTGTTTTCTCTTTCTCCTTCTCAAATTCTTCAGATTATTTACCCTTACTCCATTGGTGTCCTCTCGGGCAAGATAGTCAAAGCAATAGCTGAACAATCGTCTATAGAAGACTTCCACGCCCATCTGCTAGCTAATTTTATTCCGGCTCGAGACATGTCTTCCCGAATTCAAAGGTATTATAACAGAGTAAAGCAACTGGATGAGAATCTCGCCGACTTCATCCAGGACATTAAGTTTTATACAAGGGTATTTGCTCCTCATTTCCCAGAGAACCAAATTGTTCAGACCGTTGTGGAAGACATTTCCCCACCCTACAGGTCTTACTTGTGTTTCGCATCGCGTCCTCAAACTTTTGCTTATTTAGAGGCTATGGCTGTCTCAGCCGAAGGAGTTAGGTATGCCGACACTGTAAGAGTCGCTAAGGAGCCCCCTGCATCTTCGAGTAACTTTGGGGTTCAACCTCGCCGAACTTTCACCACCCGTAAATGCTATGCGTTTGGGTCTACGGAACATCTCCATAACAAGTGCCCTTTGATTAAATCCAATGGGAAAAAGAATGAAGCAGGGTCATCACAAGGATGTTTCAAGTGTGGCTCATTTAATCACGTCGCTAAAACCGCCCTAATGCCAGTAGCACAACCTCCTGTTCAACTTCTAGTGCAACCTCCACCTATTCCAATAATAGGAAATGACCAGTATCTCCGGCTGAGTCAGTGTGTTCATCTTTTCAAGGCTCAGCCCCTATTAAACCGTCCGAAAGCTCAGGCTCGGAACAAGGTAGAAGTTCTTCTAACTCCGCACTTGAATGCTCCAAAGAATGCCTTAGGATTTCGGTGGAGACCCCAGCACTTGTACCTTTTCAGAATGTGGAATTGAATAATGAGCCCGTTACCGCTCTATTAGACTCAGGGAGTGTTTGTTCCATTATTTCGGCTGAATGGTATTCTAAATTAAAGTCTGTCTGTAAATTTTCTGACTATCGTTCATCTTTGGTTCAATGCATTTCAGCCAATTCCTCTCCTTTAGAAATTTTTGGTTTCATCTTTACCAAAATTCGTATTTCTAAAATTACTTGGTAAGTAAAATTGTTCGTGGCTATGAACTTGTCTTACCTGGTAATATTGGGAGCGGATTTCATGTTTCATACTGGTCTATTGCTCGACCTTCAGAGCAAGTCGTGCACCGTCAAATTTGCTAGTGACTGTAAAATTCCCTGCTTAAATGTAATTCTGCATCATGTTCATCTGTTTCGCCTACCCAGGATGAGATGTTGTTAGACCTTAGACATCTACCAGAGGAGCAGGCTGATAGTATTCGTCAATTGTGTCAGTCGTTTCCGGATGTATTTTCCTATACTCTTGGTGTTACTGACCTTATTGAATACAAGATTGAGGTTACCGATACGATCCCCGTTAGGTTTACACGTTATAGGCTATCTCCTCCTAAAATGAAGGCTTTCAAGGAGATCATCGATCAAATGCTAAAGGATGGTATTATTCGACCCTGTAAGTCGGTGTATTCATCGCCTATTTTCCTGGTTCCGAAACCCCAAGGTGGCTTCTGGCCTATGAGTGACTATAGGGCTTTAAATCGGAAGGTGGCGTTACAATCTGTGCCTCTTTCCGACCTACACTCTTGGTTTTCATGGTTTTGGAAAGCTAAGTTCTTCACCATCCTAGACCTTAATCAGGCGTATATTCAGATCCCTCTAGCCGAGGAATCAAAACATCTAACAGCTTTTGCCACGGATTTGAACTTGTATGAGTACAACCGCGTGCCTTTTGGGCTCCCCACGTGGGCAGCCGTGCTCACCAGACTGCTAGATGGGGTCTTCTCTGACATCAAGTTTGAATACTTATACCATTATCTTGATGATGTTGTCGTATTTTCTGAGACCGTTGAAGAACACCTTGTTCATCTGAAAGAGGTCCTTAATCGCCTTCGTAAGGCAGGGTTAACTGTAAAGTTATCTAAGGTAGCTTTCGCAAAGCCTTCCATGTACTTTCTAGGCCCTATCGTGTCGCCCGATGGTGTTTCGATTGATCATTCTAGAACACAGGCCAACCGTAATTTCAAACCTCCTAAGGACATCGAAGGTATTGCTAGGTTCATCGGCATGGTGAATTTCTTCAGGAAATTTATTCCCAACATCGCTAACAGAGCGGTGCCCTTGAACTTACTCCGTTGAAAAGGCGTCAAATGCGAGTGGGGGCCATCTCAACAATCCGCTTTTGAAGACCTGAAATTGGCTCCTTGTAACACCCCCGTCCTTGCTATGCCTGATTTCTCGAAGAAATTCATCGTCCTGAAGTATAAAACCTCACTGTAAAAATTGAGCCAAGTATTCCATCTATGAACTTGAGGGTTTGGCAGTCTTATTTGCATTAGAGAAGTTCCGCCTCTATCTGGAACATCTCAAGTACGACCTAGAAACAGATAATCAAGCCTTAAGTTGGGTCTTAGCTAAGCCTCGTCATCGGCGGTGGCTGCTGTGCTTCTTTAAGAAACTGAACTCGGAAGGCGACCCATCGCCTATGCATCTAGAACACTATCAGGGATTTTCAGATAAGGTCTTAGTACAGTACCGTGGAACGATTCCTCTTATGAAATTACGAAATCCACGCAAGAAGCCACGGATAACTGCAAGTGTGTACATAATGTTCACAGCAGATCGTACAGCACACAAAATTAACGTCTTTCCCATCACCGTCAACTGCAGGCTTGAATACCAAAATTTACAGTCCACGTTCGTTTCCGATAACAGTATAGATGGAGAAGTCAAACTGAAAACCACAGGAAATTTGATCGGCTCCACTCGACCGAAATGAAACGCACTCCGCTGATACGCAGTGCACTGTACACATTCAAGCATTCAGCCCTTAGAACTACTACAGCGCTGCCCTTGGCTCACCGCGTACGAATGACAGAGCACTGGCCTAGACCGGCCCGTGCGATGACGTCACGGGCTTCGAATGTTCGAGCCTTTCAAAGCCCATTGCAATCTACTGCCGAAGCAGCTCATGGATGGGCCTCCCTGCAGGACTCTGGTCCGAGCAACCTCAACTGGATATCGGCAGCGGCGGCAGTACTTTCCATCAAAATTACAACATATATTTCACATTCTATGGCAAAAAAGAAGCTGGACTTAATCTACCTTCCACCTGTCTACTTCAAAAAAGAAACTTAGAAAATTTTCTGCTACGGATTTCTTTTCTAAATTCTTCTGTGTCATCCCTTGGAAGGACATTTGTGGGGGGGGGGGAGGTCTGTACCAGGAGGTACACCCCGACGCCGCGCATTTAAATCTTGCACCTAAGAGAACTCCTCTACAGGAGAAACAGTGAACTTGAAACTAGACCTACTTAAACCTTTACTCAGAAGATGTCACTACAGTAATTTGACGTAATTTTAGTATTGTGAAGTTTCCAGTACTGTGTGAATTTCTACTTGTTTTGTTAGCCCTTCATCAAAGAGTTTGGACTTTCTTCAACAGATGTCACTACAAAAACTATGATCATGCACCCTGGTGCGAAGTGGATGAGCTTTGATTTAAAGAAGTTACGTATTTATAAGTTTTTTTAACTAATTAATGTTCCTTATTTTTGGGTTGCCAATATTTATGTTTTCTTTCCGCCAGTTTTGAATTTAGCCAAACATAAATTTCTGTAATTAATTTTCCGCCTATAACAGGCTTCTTCCTCGATTTTGAGTGTAACTATTAAATTCACCAATAAAGGGAGAAGGCGTGGCTGGTTTATTCTTGAAAGGTCTAGAACATTCCCTGGGGGTTTATAAACTGCGGATTTTCACGTCTCTTGGCCAATTGATCGTCATCTAAGTGTGTGTGTTAAGCAGGAGGCGCGAGGCGCCTCTTTCATCAGGCAGCAGTACACCGACAAGGTAATGGCCAATTAACATCTTTATTTCATGCTGGCTCTGCAGTTTAACCCGAGGGAGAGGTCCGAAACTTTAACTATGTAACCTACTTTTCTGAAAGTGTAACTTCCGCCGGCTTATGTAATAACTTCATAAAATCTTTCACTGTAAATCGGGGATAGAGAGTGATGTACCCTCTCGAGCTCCCCTTCATATTGATTTGAGGTGACTA
The DNA here is from genome assembly GCF_040414725.1 of Anabrus simplex. Classification (NCBI taxonomy): domain Eukaryota; kingdom Metazoa; phylum Arthropoda; class Insecta; order Orthoptera; family Tettigoniidae; genus Anabrus; species Anabrus simplex. The sequence goes on from NC_090270.1 coordinate 326,846,662, forward strand.
CGTTTGGTAACTAATTTTCTTCCTTTCTGTAATTTCTTAAACTTTTTCTTAAACGAGTCACCTCCATAGTTTGCGAATAGCCGCTGTTTCATCAGTCTAGTGCCCTTTAGGTTTTAGGAATTCATATCCAGGAGTGCAAGCATTCGCCTCCTTTCATTTTGTGTTCGGGCCATTTATCTAACTGCTATTTCTTTTTACACGAAGGCCCTATAGGTTGGGTACGAGATACCCCTGTTTCAATTTGTAAGCTGGGCCATGGAAGGCAAAAGATGTAAGATATTTTTGATGTTGCCTTGAGTAGGCTTCAAAACTTAGAGCCTGTTAGCTCTTTTTCAAAGTAAGATTACTGAATGCTTTTGAAGGCTGGATATTATAAGTTGGGAGCAAGCGCTCCAGGTATTGAGGGATTTCTGCCCTTGTGTAAGTTCATGTCTTTTGTAAATTTGAGCTAGGAGCTCAGGAACTGTAAAGTGACGGCTTGAAACACAAGATCTGTTTATACCACCAATTTTGTATTTCCTAGACAATGCTGTCACATTGTTATTTTTTTGATTTTTTGAAATTCTAAAGAAATATGACGTTTGTTAAAGTCTTAAATCAATTCGTGACATTGCAGTTAGACCCATTCACCCCAGCACCTTCTGTCACCTCTGCTGGTCCACGGGTAACCCCGTAACAGGATTATCTGTGACATGGCGTTTGAATATTGTGTACAGAAACGGCTGCCATATTGTTGGACGTAGACCTTGATAGGTGGGCTAAACTGTGACAAGGCATGGTAGTTTTGTGTGCTGGATTAGCTGCCATATTGTTGGATGTAGAGTTAGATAAGTAGTGCTATCATGTAACATGGCATGGGAATGTTGTGCGCTAAATCAGCGACCATTTTTTTGGACGCACATTTTGATAGGTGGTCTTATCTGTGACGTGGCATAGGAATGCATTGTGATAAATCAGCGATAATTTTATTGGACGTAGATCTTGATAGGTGGGCTTATCTTTGACATGACATTGGAATATTGTGTGCTGGATCATCTGTCATATTGTTGGACGTAGATTTAGATAGGTGGGGCTATCTTGTGACATGGCATGGGGATGTTTTGTGGTGCATCAGATGCCATATTGTTGGACGTAGATCACGATCTACATATTTCTTTCAATTTATGAGAACTTTTATCTCCCCTGTGGGTGGAGTTTACCATCCGCACGTCGTAAGAGGCTACTAAGAGGAGAACAATCAAAGAACCTCTACTGGCTCTCTCTTCCTGTAAGCCCTGAAACATTTCCGTTTTTCTATCCTTTTTCGTGTAGCGGAAATATGTATACATATGTATGCTGCTCTATGGTAAGTACTATGACCTCTCTGCACCGTGTTATGCTGCCCACCCGTCGTGCAATGAACACTAATATATCTCGAGAAACTCGACGGGAGCAGTACGCCAGTCAGCTGCGATACGTGACACTCGGTCTTCTCAGCTCCCGTTATTTGTTTTGAAAAATGTTCGCTTTCAGTTGTTGTACCATTCAGCCAGCCTTTATTTGCATTATTCTTATATTTATGTAATGTCCTTGTAATTGTCACTTATCAAGATGAAATGAACTTACGTATGAAATAAATGCAACTGTAATGTTAAAGACCATACAGCCAGTGGAATTAACCAAATAAGGTTAAAAACCCCGACATGGCCGGGAATTGAATCCGGGGCCAGCACACTAACCATTTAATAATGGAGCCTGGCGTAAATTTCCTTACGATGTAGCTTTGGATAAACTGTGCTTGTTCGATTCTCTTTGGCCTATTTGAAGGGTCAGAGGATTTATTCTTACACGTTGTTTTACGTCGGACCAACACAGGTAGGTCTTATGGTGACGATAGGGCAGGAAAGGGCTAGGAGTAGGAAGGAAGCGGCTGTGGCCTTAATTAAGTTACAACCCAAACAGTTGCCTGGTGTGAAAATGGGAAACCACGGAAAACAATATTCAGTGTTGCCGACGGAGGGATTTGAATCCACTATCTCCCGAATAGTGGATACTGGACGCGGATAAGCGACTACAGCTATCGAACGCGGTCAGGGGAAAAATAACAGGTAAGCCAAATTCCCTCAGAAGTAATAAAAAATATTTTTTTATTACAAAACTTTACTAGATAAACAGTCCGCCTCTGTAATGTAGTGGTAAGCGTGATGAGGTGCCAGCCTGGGAGGTCCGGGTTCGATTCCCGGTTCTGCCACGGAATTTGAAAAAGCGGTACGAGGACTGGAACGGGGTCCACTCAGCCTCCGGAGGTCACCTGAGTAGAAGGGCTTCGATTCCCTCTTCAGTCATCCCGTAAGTGATTTTCCATGGTTTATCGATTCTTCTCCAGGCCAGTGCCGGGACGGTAGCTAATTTAAGGCCACGGCCGCTTCCCTTCCTCTTCCTTGCGTCTCTCTTCAAATCTTCCCATTGCCCACAAGGCCACTATTCAGGATAGCAGGCGAGGCCACATGGGTGAAGTACTAATCGCCCTCTCCTGTTGTATACCGGACAAAACGTTTCCCGCTCCATGACACTGCACTTGAGGCGGTAGAGGTGAAATCCCTCGATGAATCCGGGGGGAAAAGTCAACCTTAAGGTGTAAACGGATGAAAGATTAAACGTAATATTATATTTATTAGGATTCATATTTTTGAAGTGATTGAAGGAATTCAGGTTTACAATTATTTGGAACTCACAGATATTTTGCGAGGGACCCAGTACCGGAATGAAATGCTTGACTTGTACGTTAAAATTAAATGGTAGACATACTGTGGATATTCAAGTGATAATTTTGGTCTAATACTTAGTTTCTAGTCTATGCCTCGTAGTTTTATTCATACTATACGTACAGTATGTTCCTCCTGACACAGTGGAGACAATATTCCCAACAGAGCTTATTACATAATATGCTACAAATTGGGGCAGTTTGCAGTACATTAGTTAGTATATTTATTACTTAGTTATGCTACGAATGAAATAGTGTTCAGTTATTCGGAAGCCGTACGCCTCTCCTTCTCACCTCTTGCTAGTATTCATTACACTAATAGTCCATGTGTTACACAGCCCTGATAAAGAGCGCCGGGCACAAAATTAACGTCCATAAATACTGCCTTAACTCGCCATACATAATGTAACACTGAGCATCACTTAACTTTTATTAATGTTCTTAAGTACTCTGATGTGACATCTATTTCAATTGTAGGGGAAGTTCATGGAATATCTGTTTTTCAATGTGTAATAATTTATAGTCCTAATAATAATGAATAATTCAGATGAGAAAAAATGTAATGAGTCGTTTTCCTAATGTCGGTTAATGCAAGTGGGATTTATAAAATTTAAATTCGTTACCCACTGTTTCGCATTTCACATAAGACAGTATGTCTCATGAATGTGAAAACGATATCAACAGTCTCGAAGGAATATTGGATACTATACTGTAGAAAGGTGCAAAGTGCCAAATTTACACTGACTGACAGAGCAAATGCAACACCAAGAAGGAGTGGTCAGAACTTTATGCCAATTGCAGGGTAGACTGACGTCACTGAGGTATGCTCATGATGTGAAATGCGCCGCTGTGCTGCGCACGTAGCGAACGATAAATGGGACACGGCGTTGGCGAATGGCCCACTTCGTACCGTGATTTCTCAGCCGACAGTCATTGTAGAACGTGTTGTCGTGTGCCACAGGACACGTGTATAGCTAAGAATGCCAGGCCGCCGTCAACGGAGGCATTTCCAGCAGACAGACGACTTTACGAGGGGTATGGTGATCGGGCTGAGAAGGGCAGGTTGGTCGCTTCGTCAAATCGCAGCCGATACCCATAGGGATGTGTCCACGGTGCAGCGCCTGTGGCGAAGATGGTTGGCGCAGGGACACGTGGCACGTGCGAGGGGTCCAGGCGCAGCCCGAGTGACGTCAGCACGCGAGGATCGGCGCATCCGCCGCCAAGCGGTGGCAGCCCCGCACGCCACGTCAACCGCCATTCTTCAGCATGTGCAAGACACCCTGGCTGTTCCAATATCGACCAGAACAATTTCCCGTCGATTGGTTGAAGGAGGCCTGCACTCCCGGCGTCCGCTCAGAAGACTACCATTGACTCCACAGCATAGACGTGCACGCCTGGCATGGTGCCGGGCTAGAGCGACTTGGATGAGGGAATGGCGGAACGTCGTGTTCTCCGATGAGTCACGCTTCTGTTCTGTCAGTGATAGTCACCGCAGACGAGTGTGGCGTCGGCGTGGAGAAAGGTCAAATCCGGCAGTAACTGTGGAGCGCCCTACCGCTAGACAACGCGGCATCATGGTTTGGGGCGCTATTGCGTATGATTCCACGTCACCTCTAGTGCGTATTCAAGGCACGTTAAATGTCCACCGCTACGTGCAGCATGTGCTGCGGCCGGTGGCACTCCCGTACCTTCAGGGGCTGCCCAATGCTCTGTTTCAGCAGGATAATGCCCGCCCACACACTGCTCGCATCTCCCAACAGGCTCTACGAGGTGTACAGATGCTTCCGTGGCCAGCGTACTCTCCGGATCTCTCACCAATCGAACACGTGTGGGATCTCATCGGACGCCGTTTGCAAACTCTACCCCAGCCTCGTACGGACGACCAACTGTGGCAAATGGTTGACAGAGAATGGAGAACCATCCCTCAGGACACCATCCGCACTCTTATTGACTCTGTACCTCGACGTGTTTCTGCGTGCATCGCCGCTCGCGGTGGTCCTACATCCTACTGAGTCGATGCCGTGCGCATTGTGTAACCTGCATATCGGTTTGAAATAAACATCAGTTATTCGTCCCTGACGTCTCTGTTTTTTCCCCAACTTTCATCCCTTTCGAACCACTCCTTCTTGGTGTTGCATTTGCTCTGTCAGTCAGTGTATGAACAGGAGTTATTACAAAAAAATTCTGTAGGGCAGTGATTTGGTTAGTTATTATGCAAACGTTTCAAAGTTACAAATGAAAGTTTCTTATAATACGTTATTGCTAGTTTCATGAAAAAGTTGTTTTATTTGGTGATGAAGGAAATTCAAATTTAGACATTTATGAAAGGTGCTAAGTTCCATCGAAATATTCTGTGTGTTGTGTTCTAAGTTACTTTCCACTGATATGCATATAATATTCTTTATACTGGTTCCTTTCCAGGTAAGGGATCATAGCGATATTTTTCATCTTTAATTGAGTTCATTGAGGAACTAGATTAATTCTTTTACTGTTACACTTCCGACATCTGATGAATCGTATGTGATGATGACAGCTTGTGTAATGTTCAGATTTTAATCCACGAACGTTGATAACCTTTTTCAAAGATGCTTTAGAGCGGTAAAATCGACATTCTTCACTTCAACGCCATACAGCAACAACACTCCCAACTGGCTGCCCGTCAAGTGCACCCTTCACATCGACAACAGCGCTACCTGACAGCTCCCATATCCTATTTTGGCATGCCCAATCTCCTGCGTTGCCACTACATTATTTGCAATCCTCGTAATTTTTGCGATGACACTGAGTCCATCCAATAATCAATAACCGGAATTCCGTGTTTTATTGCTTGAACGAGGCCTTGAAATGTGTATTGGACAGTTATACATGTGTGGGGTATTTTGTATTTCCCTGCAGTCACAAAGTTCTGTCTGATTTCCTAATTTATTTAGGTTGTCCATAGATAAACCAGTACTACTCTTCCTAAATTCAAGTAGCCCACCTGAGCTGAAGTCCAGGAGGTAGAGACTCATGGGGTACCATCCACTCTGGAGGGTGTTGTACTCTGTTTATCCGCAGGTCTCGGCGCTTTTGCTGGTGATTTCTTTAAAGTGGTAGAGATACTGAGGAAGCTGTTTCTTGGTTAGGAGGCGGTCGAAGTCCAAATAGCGAGTGACTCCTGTTGTTCTCTCATATCTTGCCGCCACTTCTCTCCGAAAATCAGTGGGAGCGATCCCAACGAGGCGGTACTGTTTCTCGTTAGGGGTTGCTTTCAGACATCCTGTAACAACTTTGCGGGTTTCATTCAAAGCTACATCCAGCCGCTTTGTATGAAAATAAAATACCAAGTTGGGAGACGTCGAATTTAATAAGTGGTGTGACCACCCACAGAAAGAGTTATCCTTTATCGTCGACGCCCTCCAGCCAATCATTCAGTTTGTCATCTTCGAGGATTATCTTCCAGCGTGATGCCTTGAAAGCGACAGACAACGCAGCGGGCGTACGAGCTGTTCCAGGCAGAGACAGCATTCGGAGCTGCCACAAAGATGTTTAAATCCCTGTCATGTAAGCTCATACACTAGGGGTACAACCTTAATCTTTCTCCCCTGTTAAGACTGAAGGTAATGATTCATAAATATTTTCTTATTGTTGGGTTCCATTCAGTGTCGCCAACCATACACTTTAGGGACCCTACTTGCCGATACGACGTACTACAGTTACTGTTATTCTTGCAAGTTGGCACTATGTAGTCACGATTTTTTATCGTGACATGAGAGATTATACGTACAACGACTTCCGTATCGTGAAAATCACAAGTGTTACATTCGCGGGAATAAGTAATTTAGTCTTTCTCTTTAGTATCGTAAATCTGTTTGGGTAACACCAGATAAATAGAATTGTGGCATGCATTTTATAACGTAGTGGGTGTTAAATGTTGAACGCAGCATTTTATTAATTACGTTCTTATTTCGGCCAATTCCTATGTATAGAATTCAATTAGTATGTATAACAAGCAAGCAAGAACTGCAAGAACTCCTCCGAAAAGGAAAGCAATCTTACCTTCTGTATAAATATCAATTGAGCTGAAATGGAAGGGAATTTCGTTACCAACCTAAGCTAACATAACATTTTCTTGTCACGACTTTGTGTATTCTTATTGACTTACTGCATATGTAAATGTAATATAGGCTATTTGCTTGTGTGTTTTGTTACAGCGTGGTTTCACGTAAGTCCGGCAAGTAACAACAAATTTCAAGAATGGAGCTGAATTATTTGCACCAGGCAAACATAATAATGGGTAAACTAAAATAAAGGCAGAAATCTATAACATTAAATTGAGTGCTCAATTCCTTAATTCCTCACTAAGCTTGAAAAGCGACTTAATTATCAATATCTCGACTGATCACTTACTCGGGTAAGGGAACGTCCATTATTGATATCAACACTGAGGTTAGTTTATTGATTGTTACGTCTGTTTCAATATGCAACTAGTCAGGTTGGCAGCAGTGATGAGTACGGGGATATTTGCTTCTTAGTGCTGCCGAGTGCTATAGAAACGTTTGCTCAAGTCGTTCTCATTGCGATTCTCTACATAATACAAGGCATCATATAATACGATCTGCCATTACTCGGACACTGTTACACTGACTTCACACATTACGACGACGTCCTGATCTCTTTGTTGCAAGCAGCACATGATAGCCTTCAAAGACCATCGACAGGGCTTTCTAATAAGCTAGCTGACGTGTCCGTGCTTCGCCACGGAATGACCAGCCGCAGACAGCCGTCAACACTCCTCTGCCGTATTGCACACTGCTCAATCCAATCAGCGCCTCAGAGTGGGAATGGAACAGCAGAAATATTACGATCAACCAGTGTGTTATGCTATCAAAAAATTTATGAACCAGAGGAATGGCATGCTAAAAAAAACGAAGTTATCTAACTCCCCAGCTATTCGTAGACATCATATAGGTTTCTTTGGGCTCATTCCGTGTCGAGAAAATATGGTGAAATTCTTGACGTTTCGCAGAGAAATTTGCTCTGCGTCTTCAGAAGGAAATCTCCACTGTTCGCGAGGAAGACTTCTGCTAAAATGAAAGATGAATTTTGACATTGATAATAAAAGTGTGAGTAGTGAGTTCATTAGTCACCAGATGGCTCACCGTACGCTGTACAGCGCCAGCATTCGAAGCGGAAAATGACGTTACCACCAGAACCCCCAGCTACTTCCCGCCATTATTAAAGCAGGCTGTTTTACTCGGCACGCAGCAGCAATGCCATCTATGGGAGGTGATTGGCAGCAGAAGAGATAATTCACAACACAGCAAACAATGGTCAATGCAATGTTATTGTTGATCAATTTTATGGGCTTTCGGTAATGTAGGCCTTCACATTTAGTTTTCTTCCGAGTCGGTAATATTACGTCATCTAATGTAAAGAAAGTTCTCCCTTCTTTCATGACTCAATTTTGTCTCTTTCCTCAAGCAATCGTTATTCCTACAGGGATCATTCCTTCACGATTTTTTCTCATTTTTATAATGTAAGGGTGTATTCTGCCCGAAGGCAGGTCCGAACCTCCACAGAGGTGTGCCAGAGCCGGAGTTTACTTGCGGTAGGGTGGCCAGTTCCTTTCCGCTCCTCCATTCCCTTACCCCCCACCAACAGCGCTTGGCAACCCATCCAAATCTTGACCACGCCCAATGTTGCTTAACTTCGGAGATCTCACGGTATCCGGTGTTTCAACACGGCTACAGCCGTTGGCATTTTTATAATCATCTTCGCAATTTTCCATGTCGGTATGGGCCAATGACCAGGTGGTTTTATACCTTAAGAAAATCGTGACAAAAACCACCACAAGTTAACACGACAGAACAATACTTCCATGTTAGCAATACGAATAGCGTTATAAGGACAAAGCAATAAAAGTCTATATTTATAAATTATGTTCCCATAGTCGATACTGTAAAGCCGTATTAAGACATAAATGATCGGAAATTCTATTCTCTTTAGGATTTCATACGTAGTAGCTTCTTTTCGATAGGACCAATTAGATAGGTATTTAAAAAATAAATTTTAGGCTACTTTCGATACACTTCCATTTCATGCAGCGTGTATGGTATTATCTATAGCCTAGACTGTAGCGACTTATTCCCCGAATTAACATACTCATTTTCATTAAATTCTGTTCACCTCTTTCCTCGTGACTCGGCGTTGATATGGTCTTGGCAAGAAAAATCGAAATTTATGAATTTATCAGTTACCATAGCCGGCACGGTAAAAATGTACAAGGCATAAATTATCGTAAATTTAATTCTGTATAGCTTTAGTTATGTGGCATTTATCGATAAGATCACTAATGACATAGATATTTGAAAATTACATTTTAGACCTTCCCATAAACTAACATTTCACTCAGTGTGAATAAAATTATTTATATCCTAGACTGGAGTGCCTCATTCCCGAACTTCACATGGCGATTTTCATTAAATTCTCTTCGGCCATTTTCTCGTGATGCCCGTACATATAGACACACAGCCAGGCAGATAGAAATGGCGGAAACTTAAACAGCACATTTCCTTGTTACTGTGGCCACGACCCATACAAAAATACCATTATTTTCAAATTCTGACCAATGCACAGACAAAACTCTTCTTTTATATGTAGATTCCTCGATCAGATTTGACATGTATGAAACACAACCCAATGAGGTTCTATCAACAAGTCTTCTGCTTGCATGATATCAAAGTCATTGTATTAATGGTTAACACTAGAGGAAACATTCCTCCCTTTTTCTTAAAGTCATTTAACCTCAATCAGAAGAGAAGTCGCAGTGACTGCCTTGAAATATTCAATTCAAATCTTGAAGAACCACACCTCCCAAACGTTTTAATAAAACCACGTATCTAGCATACTAATCAATCAACTACTCGCTATTGCTTTCAAATTTTCTCTTTGTACTCAGAGGTAATTTCGTGTTTTGAAAAGTCAGATAAATGCGTAAATAAATAAATAAATAAATAAATAAATAAATAAATAAATAAATAAATCTATATAAATAAAATTGTTTCTGTTTGTCTGTTTGTCTGTTCCACCATCACGTCGAAACGGCTGGATAGATCTCAACCAAACTTCATATTTAGAGTATACTCATACCGGGGAAGGTTTCGATATGCATATCACTTTAAAATCTTTGAATACACGGGGGGTTTATAGGAAAACCAGAATGGTTTTTCCACCATCACGTCGAAACGACTGGATAGATCTCAACCAAACTTCATATTTAGAGTACACTCCTCCCGGGGAAGGTTTCGATATGCATATCATTTTAAAATCTTTGAATACACGGGGGGTTTATAGGAAAACCAGAATGGTTTTTTTACCATCACGTCGAAACGGCTGGACAGATCTCAACGAAACTTCATATTTAGAGTATACTCCTCCCGCGGATGGTTTCGATATGCATATCATTTTAAAATCTTTGAATACACGGGGGGGTTTATAGGAAAACCAGAATGGTTTTTCCACCATCACGTCGAAACGGCTCGATAGATCTCAACCAAATTTCATATTTAGAGTATACTCATCCGGGGGAAGGTTTCGATATGCATATCATTTTAAAATCTTTGAATACACGGGGGGTTTATAGGAAAACCAGAATGGTTTTTCCACCATCACGTCGAAACGGCTGGATAGATCTCAACTAAACTTCATATTTAGAGTATACTCCTTATGGGGAAGGTTTCGATAAGCATATCATTTTAAAATCTTTGAATACACGGGGGGTTTATAGGAAAACCAGAATGGTTTTTCCACCATCGCGTCGAAACGACTGGAAAGATCTCAACCAAATTTCATATTTAGAGTATACTCATCCCGTGGAAGGTTTCGATAGGCATATCATTTTGAAATCTTTGAATAGACGGGGGTTTATGGGAAAACCAGAATGGTTTTTCCACCATCACGTCGAAACGGCTCGATAGATCTCAACTAAACTTCATATTTAGAGTATGCTCCTTCCGGGGAAGATTTCGATATGCATATCATTTTAAAATCTTTGAATACACGGGGGGTTTATAGGAAAACCAGAATGGTTTTTCCACCATCAAGTCGAAACGGCTGGATAGATCTAAACCAAATTTCATATTTAGAGTATACTCATCCCGGGGAAGGTTTCGATATGCATATCATTTTAAAATCTTTGAATATACGGGGGTTTATAGGAAAACCAGAATGGTTTTTCCACCATCACGTCGAAACGGCTGGATAGATCTCAACCAAATTTCATATTTAGAGTATAATCAACCCGGGGAAGGTTTCGATATGCATATCATTTTAAAATCTTTGAATACACGGGGGTTCATAGGAAAACCAGAATGGTTTTTCCACCATCACGTCGAAACGGCTGGATAGATCTCAACTAAACTTCATATTTAGAGTATACTCCTCCCGGGAAGGTTTCGATATGCATATCATTTTAAAATCTTTGAATAGACGGGGGGTTTATAGGAAAACCAGAATGGTTTTTCCACCATCACGTCGAAACGGCTGGAAAGATCTCAACCAAATTCCATATTTAGAGTATACTGATCCCGTGGAAGGTTTCGATATGCATATCATTTCAAAATCTTTGAATAGACGGGGGTTTATGGGAAAACCAGAATGGTTTTTCCACCATCACGTCGAAACGGCTCGATAGATCTCAACTAAACTTCATATTTAGAGTATACTCCTTCCGGGGAAGATTTCGATATGCATATCATTTTAAAATCTTTGAATACACGGGGGGTTTATAGGAAAACCAGAATGGTTTTTTCACCATCACGTCGAAACGGCTGCATAGATCTAAACCATATTTCATATTTAGAGTATACTCATCCCGGGGAAGGTTTCGATATGCATATCATCTTAAAATCTTTGAATACACGGGGGGTTTATAGGAAAACCAGAATGGTTTTTCCACCATCACGTCGAAACGGCTGGATAGATCTCAACCAAATTTCATATTTAGAGTATACTCAACCCGGGGAAGGTTTCGGTATGCATATCATTTTAAAATCTTTGTATAGACGGGGGTTTATACGAAAACCAGAATGGATTTCCACCATCACGTCGAAACGGCTGGATAGATCTCAACTAATCTTCATATTTAGAGTATACTCCTCCCGGGGAAGGTTTCGATATGCATATCATTTTAAAATGTTTAAATATACGGGGGGTTTATAGGAAAACCAGAATGGTTTTTCCACCATCACGTCGAAACGGCTGGATAGATCTCAACCAAACTTCATATTTAGAGTATTCTCCTCCCGGGGAAGGTTTCGATATGCATGTCACTTTTTGAAACTTTGAATACACGGGGTGTTTATAGGAAAACCAGAATGGTTTTTCCACCATCACGTCGAAACGGCTGGATAGATCTCAACCAAATTTCATATTTAGACTATACTCATCCCGGCGAAGGTTTCGATATGCATATTATTTTAAAATCTTTGAATAGACGGGGGTTTATGGGAAAACCAGAGTGGTTTTTCCACCATCACGTCGAAACGACTCGATAGATCTCAACTAAACTTCATATTTAGAGTATACTCATCCCGGGGAAGGTTTCAATATGCATATCATTTTAAAATCTTTGAACAGACGGGGGTTTATGGGAAAAACAGAATGGTTTTTCCACCATCACGTCGAAACGGCTCGATAGATCTAAACCAAATTTCATATTTAGAGTATACTCATCCCGGGGAAGGTTTCGATATGCATATCATTTTAAAATCTTTGAATATACGGGGGGTTTATAGGAAAACCAGAATGGTTTTTCCACCATCACGTCGAAACGGCTGGATAAATCTCAACCAAATTTCATATTTAGAGTATACTCAACCCGTGGAAGGTTTCGATATGCATATCATTTTAGAATCTTTGAATACACGGGGGGTTGATAGGAAAACCATAATGGTTTTTCCACCATCACGTCGAAACGGCTGGATAGATCTGAACCAAATTTCATATTTAGAGTATACTCATCCCGGGGAAGGTTTCGATATGCATATCATTTTAAAATCTTTGAATACACGGGGGTTTATAGGAAAACCAGAATGGTTTTTCCACCATCACGTCGAAACGGCTGGATAGATCTCAACCAAATTTCACATTTAGAGTATACTCAACCCGGGGAAGGTTTCGATATGCATATCATTTTTAAATCTTGGAATAGACGGGGGTTTATACGAAAACCAGATTGGTTTTTCCACCATCACGTCGAAACGGCTGGATAGATCTCAACTAAACTTCATATTTAGAGGTACTCCTCCCGGGGAAGGTTTTGATATGCATATCATTTTAAAATCTTTGAATACACGGAGGGTTTATAGGAAAACCATAATGGTTTTTCCACCATCACGTCGAAACGGCTGGATAGATCTCAACCAAACTTCATATTTAGAGTATACTCCTCCCGGGGAAGGTTTCGATATGCATGTCATTTTAGAAACTTTGAATACACGGGGTGTTTATAGGAAAACCAGAATGGTTTTTCCACCATCACGTCGAAACGGCTGGATAGATCTCAACCAAGTTTCATATTTAGAGTATGTGCATCCCGGGGAAGGTTTCGATATGCATATCATTTTAAAATCTTTGAATAGACGGGGGGTTTATAGGAAAACCAGAATGGTTTTCCTCCATTTCCTCTTATACTATTGATTTTCTGTATGCTTCGTTTACCGTACGTGAAACGGCTCTTCATTATAAACAACTTTCGTTATGTTCATAATTTACATTACTCTTTACATGACGGAGAAATTTACAATTTTCTGCTGGTACCATGCTCTGCATTGAGTGACCGACAGACCGACAACGAACCTACAGGTTACCATGGCAACGTCTCTGACTGCATGCCAGCAGGGAAGTAACGTATTGCCATTCTCCTCATCATGCTTTTAAATTCGTGGTTGTTCCTTACTTAGAAGGCAAGAGAGGCGTCAATCGGCCTATCTGCGGGATATTGGCGGAATATCGTTGGATGTTATAACCGCCTTCGAATAGATTAAGTAATAACACCATTAGTCATCTTCTTATTATTTGTTTACCTAGGACCTAAATTTCTCCTCTGTTACCGCTTTATTATATCCATAACTCACACCAGCATAATTTATTGAGGGGCATTTGATTTTCCAGTACATTAACTTGGCATTTACATATTTGTCCTTATCCGGCTGTCCTCAGTTATAATCCATTTTCTATTACTTTCAACTCTCTTAACTGTATTATTTTCTTCCTTAATTACGCCATATGTACGCGAGTGCTACAAACTACTGGATGTATTTCCACCAATACTCATATTTAGAATACACCTGTCCTTGATAGGTTTTAGGGCAAATATTGTTTCTAAATCCCTGAACTGACTGGGGGTTTATACGAAACCGAAACAGTGATTTTGTACTTCCACAAAATATACACAACCAACGTTAATTTAAATCTACCTGCCTTGGTAGTAATTAATTTCTAAACCTTTTTTCTCATGTGCATCATTTCGATACGAGAATTAATAAGGGAGATATCATTAACGGACCGTTTTTTGTACAAGTCCCATCGGACTTAACTCACGAGCGGGTGCGTGTAAAGCGTATTCCTTACAACTTGAAAACTACTGAAGACATTCGAACCAAAATTCATATTTAGCATCCACCTGTCCAAAGGTAGGTTTTAAACGTAAATAACATTTCACGTTCCGGAATGGACTGGCGGTTTATAGGGAACCGAAATGGTGATTTTACTCTTCCACAATATATACAGAACAAGACCAACCTGACTGGAAATCGACCAAACGTGATGGAATTCCACCTCTAAACCTTTTTTCATGTGCATTTTTTCGTCAGGAGGATTAATAAGGGAGATATCATGAATGGTCAGTTTTGCAGGTTAAGTCCAGCGGACATAGCCCAAAAGGTGTTTTACATGGAGCAGATTCCTTATCTATATAAATCAAATCGTAACGACTGTGTGCCTCTACACTGACTATTTTGGCGAAATTTTCGTACAGCTTTCCGTTTAAGGGGTAATAATGACCATCTGCATAATTTTTAGTTTAGTTTCCTGAAAGTCCTAATTTTTACCCGCCTCGCCCAAAATCCAGATTTCGGCATAATCTGCAAGAAGAAAAAGAAGATAATTGAAATTTGACAAAATTATACGTTTTAGCCTGTAACGAACGGAAAACATCCAAGATCATTATGTTTTTCACTTTTTATCCCCGAAGAATATCGAAATATGCAGGCAATTTTAATGATGGTGCAGACCTTCGGAAATTCCTATCACATAACGGATTGCACAATCTCCGTTCAATTTGGAATGATCTACAACCATGGACTTTTGACTTTTGCCGTACCTGTATCCCATTTACGTTTGATTTTTCTCTATTAATCGATGTTAAGTCAATTTGGAATTTTCACATGCATAATTCACACTTTCAGTTACATATATGAAATACAGAATCATCATACTCTTCACGAAAATCGGCCCACCCAGTAGGCATATGTGAGCCAAATGCTATGTATGTAGCTGTCACATAATTATCCGAAAGGTAATGTAATGTGAGATAATCTTACCAAACCTTTACCCTGTTCCACGTTTCTAACTCAATCTGACCAAAGAATAGATGACATATCATAGGACCAGCCATTTAGGCCACTAAATCCGGCGTGTCTTCTATATATATAAAAGCAAGTCGGGCTAGAGCGATGTATATATAAATATTTAAAAATGAAAAAAGACGTGAATTAATGAGGCACTTCCAGAAATCTCAGAAATTTGAAACTTGGTACGGGAGAAACTGATGACCCCAGGATCCCTAGAAAAATCGGAAATTCTCAAAATTCCCTGAAGGGGGCACGCCAGGGGGGCTCAAATTTTGGGCTCAGCATAAGAACACAGTCGTATAGTATATCCAAAACGATAACCTATAGGTTTCGTGGGCTTAAAAATTTTCGGGAATTTCCTCATTTTTATCCCCCATCCCCCCAAATCAAGATGGCGGCACAACCTGCCAGACGAGGTAGACAATTGAAATTTGGTGAAATTATAGCTTTTGGTCCCTAACCGACGGGAAAATTCCAAGATGTTCAAATTTTTCACTTTTTACCCCCAAAGATATCGAAATATTGAGGCAATTTTAATGACTGTGCAGACATTCCTTTTGAGCTATTTTTTGGCTAAACGGTAAGTCGTATCACAAAACGGATGGCACAATGTCGCTTCAATTCGGAGTGATCTACAACTTTGGTCCTGTGACATTTTGTCGTATCTCTCTCCCTTATACGTTAAATTTGGCCGTATTTCTGGATTGTTCGTAAATTTGGTGATTTTTACAAGTATATTTCATTGTTTGACACACTTATAAGAATGATAGGATCATCACGTTGTGTGCGCACATTGTCACGATTAAGGGACATGTGTGTACCAAATTTCATGATTCTAGCTTATACATAAGTAGGCAAAACGTAATGTAAAATGTTAAAAATGCACCCAAATTTCACCCTATTCAAAATTTGATCTCAATTTACCCCCTTAATATGGGAGATACGAGGAAATGGTTTAGAAACAAATATGTAGAGCGATAAATGAGGCGTCTGATGGCGCAAACCGTTTCTTAATATCATAAACCGTTTAGGAGATATGAATCTCGAAGTGGAAGTCTGCACTTTTCAACGTGCTCATGCTTATCCGTCATCTATCTATATATATAAAAGCAAGTCGGGCTGGAGCGATGTATATATAAATATTTAAAAATGAAAAAAGACGTGAATTAATGAGGCACTTCCAGAAATCTCAGAAATTTGAAACTTTGTACGGAGGAAACTGATGACCCCAGGATCCCTAGAAAAATCGGAAATTGTCAAAATTCCCTGAAGGTGGCACGCTGGGGGGGCTCAAATTTTGGGCTCAGCATAAGAACACAGTCGTATAGTATATCCAAAACGATAACCTATAGGTTTCGTGGGCTTAAAAATTTTCGGGAATTTCCTCATTTTTATCCCCCATCCCCCCAAATCAAGATGGCGGCACAACCTGCCAGACGAGGTAGACAATTGAAATTTGGTGAAATTATAGCTTTTGGTCCCTAACCGACGGGAAAATTCCAAGATGTTCAAATTTTTCACTTTTTACCCCCAAAGATATCGAAATATTGAGGCAATTTTAATGACTGTGCAGACATTCCTTTTGAGCTATTTGGTGGCTAAACGGTAAGTCGTATCACAAAACGGATGGCACAATGTCCCTTCAATTCGGAGTGATCTACAACTTTGGTCCTGTGACATTTTGTCGTATCTCTCTTCTTATACGTTAAATTTGGCCGTATTTCTGGATTGTTCGTAAATTTGCTGATTTTTACAAGTATATTTCATTGTTTGACACACTTATAAGAACGATAGGATCATCACGTTGTGTGCGCACATTGGCACGATTAAGGGACATGTGTGTACCAAATTTCATGATTCTAGCTTATATATAAGTAGGCAAAAAGTAATGTAAAATGATAAAAATGCACACAAATTTCACCCTATTCACAATTTGATTTCAATTTACCCCCTTAATATGGGAGATACGAGGAAATGGTTTAGAAACAAATATGTAGAGCGATAAATGAGGCGTCTGATGGCGCAAACCGTTTCTTAATATCATAAACCGTTTAGGAGATATGAATCTGGAAGTGGAAGTCTGCACTTTTCAACGTGCTCATGCTTATCCGTCATCTATCTATATATATAAAAGCAAGTCGGGCTAGAGCGATGTATATATAAATATTTAAAAATGAAAAAAGACGTGAATTAATGAGGCACTTCCAGAAATCTCAGAAATTTGAAACTTGGTACGGGAGAAACTGATGACCCCAGGATCCCTAGAAAAATCGGAAATTCTCAAAATTCCCTGAAGGGGGCACGCCAGGGGGGCTCAAATTTTGGGCTCAGCATAAGAACACAGTCGTATAGTATATCCAAAACGATAACCTATAGGTTTCGTGGGCTTAAAAATTTTCGGGAATTTCCTCATTTTTATCCCCCATCCCCCCAAATCAAGATGGCGGCACAACCTGCCAGACGAGGTAGACAATTGAAATTTGGTGAAATTATAGCTTTTGGTCCCTAACCGACGGGAAAATTCCAAGATGTTCAAATTTTTCACTTTTTACCCCCAAAGATATCGAAATATTGAGGCAATTTTAATGACTGTGCAGACATTCCTTTTGAGCTATTTGGTGGCTAAACGGTAAGTCGTATCACAAAACGGATGGCACAATGTCGCTTCAATTCGGAGTGATCTACAACTTTGGTCCTGTGACATTTTGTCGTATCTCTCTCCCTTATACGTTAAATGTGGCCGTATTTCTGGATTGTTCGTAAATTTGGTGATTTTTACACGTATATTTCATTGTTTGACACACTTATAAGAATGATAGGATCATCACGTTGGGTGCGCACATTGGCACGATTAAGGGACATGTGTGTACCAAATTTCATGATTCTAGCTTATACATAAGTAGGCAAAAAGTAATGTAAAATGTTAAAAATGCACCCAAATTTCACCCTATTCAAAATTTGAACTCAATTTACCCCCTTAATATGGGAGATACGAGGATATGGTTTAGAAACAAACATGTAGAGCAATAAATGAGGCGTCTAATGGCGCAAACCGTTTCTTAATATCATAAACCATTTAGGAGATATGAATCTCGAAGTGGAAGTCTGCACTTTTCAACGTGCTCATGCTTATCCGTCATCTATATATATAAAAGCAAGTCGGGCTAGAGCGATGTATATATAAATATTTAAAAATGGAAAAAGACGTGAATTAATGAGGCACTTCCAGAAATCTCAGAAATTTGAAACTTGGTACGGGAGAAACTGATGACCCCAGGATCCCTAGAAAAATCGGAAATTCTCAAAATTCCCTGAAGGGGGCACGCCAGGGGGGCTCAAATTTTGGGCTCAGCATAAGAAGACAGTCGTATAGTATATCCAAAACGATAACCTATAGGTTTCGTGGGCTTAAAAATTTTCGGGAATTTCCTCATTTTTATCCCCCATCCCCCCAAATCAAGATGGCGGCACAACCTGCCAGACGAGGTAGACAATTGAAATTTGGTGAAATTATAGCTTTTGGTCCCTAACCGACGGGGAAATTCCAAGATGTTCAAATTTTTCACTTTTTACCCCCAAAGATATCGAAATATTGAGGCAATTTTAATGACTGTGCAGACATTCCTTTTGAGCTATTTTTTGGCTAAACGGTAAGTCGTATCACAAAACGGATGGCACAACGTCGGGCTAGAGCGATGTATATATAAATATTTAAAAAAGATAAATGACGTGAATTAATGAGGCACTTCCAGAAATCTCGGAAATGTGAAACTTGGTACGGGTAAGCTGATGACCCCAAGATATGGCCAGAAAGTTCGTCTTATAGTACAATCTGTTTTTCGATTTGATGTACTGTTTAGCAGCTGTTATTCTGTAAATGATGGTTAACATCCGTATACTTCCGTATGACGACTATATTCTTTCATTGACGTCGATTTGTAGCAATCGAGAAAGTGTTTGTCTGCCATTGGTATTAAATACATTGCAAATCGATAGTGACTCTCAGAAGGAGGACTTCTGCTATTGTTTTCAGTCCTCCCCACATCGACTTTGACAGGCAATAAGAATGGGGTCGTCCTCCATCTCTTGTGCACTATTTTAATGCATATATCCCTTCTCGATTCGACTAGCAGAACTCTAGGGAGCGTGTCTTCCATTTTAAATAAATTGACCCGTCTAAAATGTGACTGACGATAGGCATAGTGGCCTGCTAATTATAATGGAATCTCACCCACTCGGTGTGACTGGCAGGAAGCTGACTGGCATTAGAAAATGCGTCTGCCATTATAAAGATAAGAACGCAACTCACTTTTGCCTGCAGTAAGGAAGGTCCTTGCAAATAAAATAAAAGTTCCTCAACTGTAATCTATCTGAAAGTAGGAATTGGGGTCTGCCATTGTAATGAAACCTCCCCAAATCGATTTTAGCCGCGCACTAGGCAATGGGGTCTGCCGTTAAATGAAAATTACTTTCTTCGTTGTGAATTGCAGTAAACAAGTGGACTTGCCGTTATCATCGCAATTCCGCAAATCACACTTTCATTGGAAACAACGTCTGTGGTTTTCACAATACTGATTCTCGGATAAAGCCAAGACAAACCCAATTTAAAAATCTTATTCACTTAATGTGCACTAATGTACTTCGATATCCGTATACAATGTAGAGTACCGTAGCGAAGCACGGGTACATTTGCTAGTATGGTATAATCCTTTGTCGATATGACGTACGTTTAGTAGCAGTTAATCTGTAAATGAAGGTCTTCATTATTGTAAACACGCATATACTTTCGTATGTCGATCTATATATATTCCCTGATGTCGATTTGTAGTGATTGAGAAAGGGTGGGTCTGCTATTGTAATCAGTACTCCCCACACCGACTTTGACTAGCAGTATGAAAGGGTTCTTTCTCCAACTCCTGTGTAACTGCCATTAGTAAGGAAGGTCTACAATTGTAATGAATAGTTCACTTCTCGATTTGACTTGCAGAAGGCAAGTGAGCATGCAGTTTTGTTTAAAACTCCCCTACCCGATTGTGTTTGGCAGTAGGCAAGTGTGCCCGCCATTATAAAGAAATGTCCTCATTTAAAATTTGATTGGCATTAGGCATAGTGACCTGCTATTTTGATGGAAACTCACCAACTTGGTGTGACTGGCAGTAAGCTGGCTGGAAGTAGGAAAATGGGCCTGGCATTATAATGATAACTGCATAACTCAATTTCGAGTGATAGTAGGATAATTGCCTGCCATTATAATAAAAACTGTAATCTTTCTGGAAGTAGGAAAGGGGGGCTGCCATTTTAATGAAAACTCCCCAAATCGATTCTGTCCGCATAGTAGGCAATGGGGCTTGCAATTATAATGTAAACTTCCCAACTCGATTGTGAATGGCAGTAGGCAAGTGAGCCTGCCGTTATATCACAAATCCGTAACAAACACTTTACATTGGAAACAACGTACGGGGACCTCCCCATGCTCTTCCTCGGATAACGCTAAGAGACATGCAATTTTAAAACAATCTTATTTACTGCATGTACACTATTTACTTCGATATTCGAATACAATGTAGAATACCGTAGCGAAGCACGGGTACATTCGCTAGTAAATAAATAAATAAATTCACAAACAAAGAAAGAAATAGGACCTCTGTTTAATTTTATTACTTATGACCACGAATTTTGTTTCCAAAATGTTAGTAGGGAGGTAGAGTCTTAAAATGCTTCAGAGAGAAGGAAGCATGTCCTTTAATCCTCTCCTAGACAGCTGGAGATGGTTTCTTGGTGAAGAGGCTTCACATGTCTGCCCCAGTGCTGTGCTGCTTGAGAGATCCCCTGGGCACACTACAGCTGAGAGTAGAAAGATGGATAGGGAACATTACTAACTCACACTGGCTACTTTGTCCTGGCCGCCTTCAGGGAGACATGTCTGTTGTACTCCCTCGAGTTTCCAGTCAAGCTTAGTTTGATATACAAACAGAAACCTTAAACGTAGACTTAACTCTATGATGTATAAATATATCGGAAACATTGCGCTGTGTCGGAAACAACGTGACCATGGTAAATAAATAATAACTTTGTTTTTCATTTGGCCACATACAAGCTCTATTAACACTTTTAGGACTGGGTATTCAAGGAGGGCGCGCCTAAGGAAACCAGCTGTTTAGCATGTGGAATGGCGAAAAAGACCAAGGCGTTCGAGGCATATTTTTACATTTTCTTTCAGAAACTTATAGATTAGTCTGTAATAAATATTTTTCTTCACTATTCTTTTTTTTAAATCTTTAGAAAACATCCCTTTTTCTTATGAGATGTAACTGGAGGGAGTTTGAACCAAATTAATATTTTGAAATGAAGAATATTTTATATATACAGTAAAAATGTTTTTTAAATGTTGCTTCTAAACTAAGCGAAATTTATTTATGGAAAATGTATTGTTTTCGATCCATACTTTATTCTCCGTATTATCACAATTATTTTGGCGTTCGGACTGACATTAATTAACAAAATATTGTTTTTGTCAACTTGATCTGAAGTCTAAAGAAACTAGCACAGCAGTGACCACACATTATTTACCTACACTCTGTAGATACAAAGCCAGGACCTCGAACAAAACCAATACACACCTACAATATAATACAATGAAATTGACCCAATAATGTTTTAAAATGTTTCCATTTGTTTTCCACACCTAAAAAATATTATTTACAAATATGTTTCGCAATGCACACACCATGGCATCCTTCTTGGCATTTGGTACACACACTTCTTCAGCTGGTCCTATAAAGGTTAAAGATTAATAATAATAATAATAATAATAACAATAATAATAATAATAATAATAATAATAATAATAATAATAATAATAATAATATCCTTATGGCGTGAGGCGGCAAGTAACCTAGTGCACCGTTCTCAGTTTTATCGTTTGTTCGTTTGTTTGTTTGTTTGCTTATTCATGATCCCCTTTCCAAGCGGGTAATTATTTTGAATGTTGCTTTCCGTTTCGAGTGATACAGTTATCGCCTTTGTAAGAAATGAGTGTTTCTCGTAAACGTATGACAAGTTGCGATTTGTAGGCAGAACTCGACAAGAACTCTGATGATGGCTTGTTATGTGATTTATCAGATTTATGGGAAGGAGATATCGTAAACAAACAAACAAACAAAAATAATCAAGAAGACAAACGATAAAATTGAGAAGAGTGCAATATGTTACTTGCCGCCACACGTGGTTTATGTTGAAACAGCAACAGCAGATTGCACAGCTCGGCGATAAGATTAGTACGGGCTGGCGAGCGAGAGGTGGCGCTCCGTACTAGATGTGCTACTCTGAACTTGTTGGTGTTTATTTTGTGCTGTGACTCTCAAACTCAATCAATCTTTAATCTAACAGTCCCAAAAGATCTTCAAGACACTTAATATAGCATCAAATTATTCACGTGTTAAAATATTTGGCCTACAGATATCCTTTTATTCCATTGACGATATATCGTCAGCTGGTCCTGTAAGGGTTAAGCTATTTTAAATAATCAACGCACAATGAACATTAATTTTATTTTACAAAAATTTATCATGGATTTTTCTAGGACTTAGAACGTGTGTTAGACTAAAATTACTCCTCCACGCATAATTTCTTTACGGAGGTCCCTCTTTTGTGGCACTTTAGAACGTGATATCTCTCACATTGTTGATTGTTGATTGCAATCAAATGCATGGCAATCCGCCGTACAAGAAACTCACAGGGCAAATTATAATAGAAAAGTAGAAGAACCCCACCCCTCAGCTACCCAGCAAGTGGCAGAAAATGAGGACAGTGGAAACAGGAAAGATCAAGCACAACTCGAATCACAGCAACCAACGGGAAAATCACAGCACACGGAGGATCTCCCCAATCACATCTCTTGGTGACCCATGTATATGAGAGTTAGATATCTGTAGATACTGATTAACAATTTCAAAACATAATCCAAAAAATAATTTGATACTCCGCACCGTTGTCATTTTATCAGCCCACTCAGAACGCTTCGCTGGTGACTCAAATGAGCCTTGCGAAGCTGAATCTTCACGTGGCTTAAAAGCATCTTGAGAGCGCCAATCGAATACCCGGGTGTTTCCGACTGCCCTGTATATGTTAAAGCCCTGTTTACAAACATGAGGAGTGTGGAAACACAGATTTACTGTACCGTATTCGTGTAACATTCGTTAATTAGTGAGAATTGCTGAGTTGCGTGTTTTACGCTAAAGGGCGATAAACTGTACCGCGAGCCATGATGTGTATCCGAACAAGCATCGCTGTAGCGAAATTTTGTGGCAAGCTTCATTAAACGGAATGGTGATATAAATTTGTAGTAAACATAGCAGTTAGGTTTGGAGTGACGGCCAAATTGAAAGAGAGGGACACTAAATATAACAAAAAAAAGAAGAGTGGTTCATCGTGATTTTTAACTCGGGATTCCGGAGTTGATTTATTACGACTTCTATTTTTAACCGATAATTAAAAGTATTTATATCCTGTACGTTTAGAATCAAACACACAGTACCCCCGAAACTCTGTGCTATCCACTTGATGGTAACTTGCATTTCATATCGCTGAACAATCATCCACCAGAATGATTAAAGCGGAGAAGGCGAGGAATGAATTTTCTAGGCTAGCAAGATTTGCAACTGTTGAAAAAGTGTCGATAATTTGAATTTTTTGCAATAAATAGCTGTAGTAGCCGACATTGTCCCGACATTTTTGAATGTTTACCTTTAAGATTTGTATTGCAATGTATTTATGAGTGGAGTGAATTTGTATAGAATTCCTTTTTGAGATGTTGATGGATATTGTACGATTTATTATGCAGTTTTAGACTTACTTCCTCTCTTAGAACCAGAGAAACAAGGAAATGTCATTTGGTCCTTGTTTCAATGACGGTGAAATCATGACATTCACCTCCCCGCGGTAGAGAGGGGGCAACGACTGCAAATAAAAATAATATTTTACATGCAGGCGGCTAACGAATGAAGGGACCGATTATCTCCCGGTATAAGGAGATCCCCTATACCAAGTGCCAACAGTCTCTTTGAGAGTGGATGAGCGGGTGTGAGTAAGGGCACTCTATTGTCCTGGGGACAAGAAATTGTTCCCAAAGGCGGAGGAAGCAGCCTGGTCAACGGCATTATGATGCAGAAGGCAACGGGAAACCACTGCTTTAAAGATCCTGAGAGATATTCCAACAAATTCACATGGCATGGCTGCAACGTCAATATCTGAGCTGGCCATGTGGATCGTCTACCTCCGTTTGGAGACGACGTCTTAAGAAGAAGAAGACTTATTTAGATGTCCCTGAGTTTAAGTCTTGGATTAATTAGTTTTCGAGTAAAACTTTGTCCATTTGGAAGTTCACATTGAATGGGAAATATTTGATCATTTCAAACAAATAATAAACGATAACTACAGTATTTACCCGTCCCGCTTTACACATGATGTACATATTTCAACTGTCATTGAGACTATCACCAATCAGCCTTGCGACCCTAAAAGCATTGGATTCAACACTAATCTCGGTAATTTTAGACTATTTATTTGAATCCCAACTCGGTCGCAGATAGTAAGTCATATGTGTACCAAGTATGGTTGAGAGGTATGCTACAATATATAGTACACACATACACCCATAAACTCGGACACTTAGGATATTTTATTTTCTTCACCCATTTTCAATCCCTGCCGATTGGGACTGAACCTCGACTTACCCGGCATCCAGGGTGTCACAGTTTATCTCAGCTACCTCTAAAACTACGTATTCGACACAAATATCGGTTGTTTTAGATTATTTATATATTTCACCCCACCATAGGTGGCTAGGGATCGCTAGGGATCTTATACCCCAACATCTTTCAGATAGTATGTCATACTTGTATCAATTTTGGCTGCGAGTATGCTTGAACATACTCACATATTTCGATTATCTCGAGCATTTTGGACATTTAATTTTTCAAATTTGCTCACTCCATATGCGAAAGAAGCCTGAACTTGGACTTTAAAACATTCCGGAGTGTAACTATTCAGCTCAGCGACCCTTAACACGGTAGGTTCGAAACTGTTTTCGATTATTTTTATATCTCACTCCCTCCCACCCTCACCCCTACAGGTGCTAGGGTTGTCATACCTCCACGCACCTTTCCTTCTGATAGTAAGTCATAAGTGTACAAAATTTGGTTGAAATCAATTCTTTAGTCCCGAAAACTCAGTTTACCATCAGAATATCTGCTCTCTTAAAAACAAAATTACTGACTGTGAGCTCTAACTACCAGATCTATCTTCTCTGAAAGTTTCGAATCCCAGACATACGAAAATCCATCCCTTTGTGGAACTATTTCAATCCAGATAACAAAAACCAGTACATAGCCGTGTGACATATTTCTAAATCTTGTATATCGTTCAAATCGACAATAGCATGTTTAAAATGACATATGCTTCGTCGTACCTGGAAGACCCCTTAACAGCTAGGCAGGCAGATCCGTTAAAATTGTGGTTGGGATGAAAGCTTCAGTATCACAACATTTACTATTTAGCTGTCCGGAATTTGTGTGTTGTAGCAACATCCGCGCCTGCCGAAAGTGTGTTTTCGAAAGCTGGTTTTCACTAACAGACTGTCAGCGAATAGAGTGAAAAAAATATACATATTTGAGAGTTATTTTGTAGTATTTTGCTCGTAAATATTAATTCAAATTATGGTTATATCCATGTGTAGTTCCTTCTTTTTTGTCAATACATGAAGTATAAACGTTTTTATACGAGTCCAGTGAATAAGTAGTCATCGTGGCACTGACCGGTGTTTTGGCACGGTGACGCGTTTGGCACTGGGACTGTGCACACCAGTCAGCAGAGACACTGGAATTTGTAACATTACGTCAGAGGATCACCAACCAGAGTGTCCTTTAAAGGAGTGTTAAGAGGTATAGCGAGTGAACTGTGTATTTCTGATCTCTCATTGATCGTGTTGTCCGGGTGGATATCGTACTGGCCTGTGGTCACAGGGGTACGGGGTTTGATTCCCGGCAGGGTCGGAAATTTTAACCATAATTGGTTAATTCCGCTGGCACGGCGGCTGGGTGTATTTGTCGCCTCCATCACCATTTCACCCCCATCACGGCGCAAAGGTCGCCTATGGGCGTCAAATCAAAAGACCTGCATCTGGCGAGTCGAATTTGTCCTCGGACACTCCCGACACTAAAAGTCATACGGTATTTCATTTCACTATTTTGAAATTATTATTATTATTATTATTATTATTATTATTATTATTATTATTATTATTATTATTATTATTATTATTATTATTATTTCTTAATCCGTTTACCCTCCGAGGTTGATTTCTCCCTCAGACTCAGCGAGGGATCGCACCTCTAACACCTCACGGGCAGTGTACTGGAGCGTGAGACATTGGGTCGGGATACTACTGGGAAGAAGGACCAGTATATCGCCCAGGCGTCCTCACGTACTATGCTGAACAGGGGCCTGCTAGGGGATGGGGAGATGGGAAGGGATAGACGAGGAAGAGCAAGGAAGCGGCTGCGGCCTTAAACTAAGTACTAACCCGGTATTTACCTGGAGAATAAGCGGGAAACCACGTAAAAACACTTATGAGAATGGCTGAGGTGGGAATCGAGCGCTCTCTACTCAGTTGACTTCCCAAGGCTAAGGGGACCCCGTTCCAGCCGTCGTACCATTTTTCAAATTTCGTGGAAGAGCCGGGAATCAAATTCCGACTTGCGGGGGTGGCAGCTAATCACACAAACCGCTACACCGGATAGGCGGACATTATTATTACTATTACCATTATTATTATTAGATGCGAAAAAGACTAGCAAAACTGATTAGGCAAAGCTCACTTAGAAGTTGTGCATTTCCTTCTTTGCCAGGCAGCCTTCAATTTTTCTCTCATCGTGCTTCTTCGTTCTTCTGTCCAATTGGCACCTGTCTTCTTCTTGTGGCTTCTCTCTGACTCTACTTCCCACTTGCTGATTTTCGTTCTGTAGCACGTTTGATCTGCGATATCGGCCACTTTGATTCTTGATTTTTCCAGATCTTGGCGGATTTCCCATGTCCACCTATTCGTTTTGATGTTTTCTGTTGCCTTCAGTAAGATTCTTGTCAGTCTGTTTTCTGGAAGGCGTTTGATGTGTCCGTAAAATTTCAGGCGTCTTTATCCGATGTCGGCCGCAAGGTTTGAGAACTCCTCGCTTTTTGTACGAGATAGCAGTCGGTATCCTTCGTCGGTCAGTTTTGGGCCGATAATTTTACTGCTGATTATATTATTATAATTATTATTATTGTTATCATTATTATTATTATTATTACTTAATTGCTTTACTGGAAGAGCAAGCAGTCAAAATAGGACTTAAAATCTCATATGAAAAAGCTAAATGTATGACAAAAAAAAAATGCTCCACCTGAACTTACCATTGATATGAATAAAATTGCAAGAGCAAAGGTATGTAAGCACTTAGGTGTATGGAGCACTGAAAAATGGCAATGATAATAAATCAGCAGCTTCAAGAATTCAGAAAATAGAAATTACTTTCCAACATACAAAGAATGTTTATAACAAAATTGCATCTCCTGGAAAAGTAAAATTCTTAACAGTGAAGAGATAACTTCCTGGCACGTAAAAGAACTAAAAACTAAATTCCGGCACCTCGGCGTCTCCTAAAACTGTAAAAGAGTAGTATATAATAATTTCGTGTGGCTATTTCTAGCCGAGTGCAGCCCTTGAAAGGCAGACCCTCCGATGAGGGTGGGGGGCATCTGCCATGTGTAAGTAACTGTGTGTTATTGTGGTGGAGGATAGTGTTATGTGTGGTGGATGAGTTGCAGAGATGTTGGGGCAGCACAAACACCCAGCCCCCGGGCCATTGGAATTAACCAATGAAGGTTAAAATCCCCGACCCGGCCGGGAATCGAACCCGGGACCCTCTGAACCGAAGGCCAGTACGCTGACCATTCAGCCAACGAGTCGGACTAAAAGAGTAGTTAGTGGGACGTAAAGCCAATAAAAACTCCACTCGTAAACACATAAAAATATCTAAACCTACTGGTACAATGGGACTGCGACGAATTGCATTTTCAAGCGCTTTGTAATGAATGAATAACATTAGACTTACTTATCAAATACACACATTTCTGCAAATCAAACCTACGATATCCAATTGGTATAAGCAAGTAGAGAAAGACCTCACTGAATTAGGATCATCAAATCTGCAGGATGGAAATATAATCAGGGAAATTGTTCACACAAGGGGATTTGAGGAAGACGAGAAGAAACCAACACGACGTACTTGGTCGGCGGAACAGAAATTACAACAATAGAAGAACATGAAGAACTACTGGGCAAAGAAGAAAGCTCAACAAATATTGATTCCACGTGGTAGTAAGTGTCCCATTCGCAGAGAAATCGTTATTATTATTATTATTATTATTATTATTATTATTATTATTATTATTATTATTATTATTATTATTATTATTATTATTATTATTATTATTATTATTATTATTATTATTATTACCGTGGTTTGGTGGATCAGCAGAGGTGAAAGAAGGTGCCGGGGTGAATGGGTCTAACTACAAAGCCTAGATATGAATTAAAATTTCATTAAAGGTTATATTTTCGAAAATAACAAAACTTAACAATTTTTACATAGAATTTCAAAATTTAACAAATAACAACAAGTCAACAAATAACCGACAATCAGGTACAAGACCTGGAAAAGCTAAGTTCCAGAACAATTCTGGGCCTTACTCCCCTCGCTTTACAATTCCCTTGAGCTCCTAGCTCGAATATACCAAGCACAATACTTTCAAGGGCAGGAAACCCCTTCATTCAAGGAGCACTTGCTCCAAATTACAATATTTATCCTTCCAAGACCCACTTTACCATTACAAAACTTGAAGGCTAATAGGCTCTGGGGTACCTTAAGGCTTATTCCAGGCAAAAAAAAAAAAAAATAAAAAAAAAAATAAGAATACACACTCCCTGGCCTTATATGGCCCAATTTCACACTTTGAAACAGGGGTATCTTGTACCCAACCTACAGGGCCTTTACAGAAAGAACAGGCTAAGTAATTAAATGGCCCGAACACAACATGAAGGGAGGGGTATGCTTGCACTCCCTAATATGAACATTAAAACAACCACGGAGGCTCTAGGCCTATGAAACAGGGGCAGTTCCCAACCTACTGAGGTGACTCGTATAGAAATTACTTTTTCACATTACAGAAAGAAGAAAAGTTGAAAAGACGTAGTCACCTCAAAACCAAAATGAAAGGGAGCTGGAGAGGGTGCATCACTCTCCATCCCCGAATTACATTTAAAGATTTATGAAGTTATTACAATAAGTCGGCAGAAAGTTACATCTTTAGGAAACCAATTTACATAGCTAATGACTCGGACCTTTACCTCAGGTAAAACGGCGGAGCTAGCAAGAAATAAAGATGTTATGTGGCCATTACCTTGACGGAGTACTGCTGCCTGACGAAAGAGGCGCCTCCCGCCTCCTGGTTTACACCCTCACTCTCAGAAAGGCGACGATGAAGTGGCGAAGAGACGTGAAAATCCGCAGTTTTTAAACCCCCAGGGAAGATTCGAGATCTTTCATGAATCTCAGAACACGCCCACATAAATTTTATTGGCTGATACAAAATGGAGAAGAAACACAGGATAGGTTAGAAATTAATTACAAAAATTCGGGAGTGGCTACATTAAAAATTAGCGAAAAGGAGGGAAATATTGCCAACCCAGAAATAAATGAACATCACTTAGTTACTAGAAACCTAGAGATACAAAACTTCTTCAAATGAAAAGTTTCCATTAGCTGAGATACAATCGGATATGACGTAATTCCTAGCAATGAAGTTAAATACATTCCGTTACCAACCCGCGCACAAAAAGCAAAACTAAATGCAGTCTGTAACGAAACAATGTACAATGCAGAACAGCAATAATTTTCTACAGAACTTAAAACTGTGTGTCCCTCTCCCAGCGGGGCCGAGGCACAACATCCATGTTCATAAACTCCCGCGTAATTCTATTACCGATATCATTATGCTTATTGCTTATTTATACACCCAATAGCTTTTTTCATGCACCCAATAGCCTTTAAATGGGTACTAACCCTTTTTACAGAAAGTGTTTAAAGTAGTGTCCTTCAGCATTCAAACATTCCTGCCACTTTCTAATGAAATTGCTATATACCTACACACGCGTAAGTTCCTGTAGCGTAATTGTCCTAATTACGTACGAATGATGTGTTAATGTCATATATTTTTTCCTTCGATGGAACCCTCCGTTTCGGTTTATGAATTACGGCAATTAGTAATGCCGTTGTTCTTAATTTATTTGCGAGACATCTAACTGTTTCTCTACCTGGAACTGGAACCCCGTGAAATCTCTCCTCAAATCGTCTACACACCTCTCAACATGCCTCGGTTGTTTCATATGTGTCATACGTAAAAACTCTTTTTTCAAGCGAGAATTTCACTGGCATTTCAATGGTGCAAAAAATAATTAATCTAATTAATTCTACTGTAATTCAGTCACACGTGCTCTTGCAACAACCCTACCACTTGACGGCAACACGGCTTCCCATGACACACATACTGGCGTACCTATCCGCATCGTGGCTATGCAGCATGAGGTTATGAATACACCGCTCGAAGCGTGCATGTGCATGTCGACTGCCTGGCGGCCCCACCCGGAGCGGGACACACACACTCGCAGCCTTGAAAATTCCAATGGTTTTGCCAGTAAACACACTTAACCAATCCAGACTAATGGCTTTGTCAGCAGCCGACATGGCAAATTAATTCAGTTTTCACCACTGCTCAACATGGAATGCACTGCTATCGCTCTTTGTATCACTAGCTCTTAATTTCAGAAGTTGCGCTGCCACTCCAAACAATGTAGGTACCGCTACTTCTTGAGTTCAAAAGTTGGCTGATTTCTGCACTGCAGGATTAGGTCGTCCGCGTGAATTCCATGGGAAAGAAACAGAGGACAGTGCAATCGCGCCTAGATATCTGCGCTGAAGAAAGTCGCATTTGGCCTGAGAGAGGGTGTAGCCCTCTTGATGGCCCACCCTACTCCTTCAGGGTGGGGAATGAAAACTTCTCTGTTGAAAATCGCAGATACTGAACTTATGCCAATGACTGTTACCAGGCGTGTCTAATATTTAATAACATTCTACATATACACTTACAGCTGTCGAATTGGAATGATTACTAATTTTACTTCACTCACTGCTGAGGAAATTGATATTTAAACAGTCAAAGTAGCGAATTTCACTTTCATTTCCGGTTGGCAGAGAGGAGATATCTTTCAAAATACATTTTGGTGACAAGTTACGAACGAGCATACAGCGGCCCACTTCATACAGCGTTATATATACAGTTTCATACAGCAATTGTTCTTCGTAAAATCCATCAGCACCAAAGAAGAATAGAACAAAATTTCCTGAACATTACTTGGCTGATGCTTATAAAGTTTGGACGAAGCAGTCAAGAAGAAAAGATCCACAATGGTGCCCTCCTGGAGTAACACTATACATGCCCCTTGAGTCAAATTTACAACCGCTATGGCACAAAACAGACAAATAAAGAACAAGACATTTTGCAAAACTTCGAAAAGGCGCTGAAACGACATGGCAGAAACAGGAAGGTGCTACAAGAAAGAATATTTCCTTGCAATCATTTAATAAAAATCTAGGGAAACAACAGATAGCGAATGGCAAGGATGGGACGTGGGTAGAAAGCGGCCTCAGCTTTTGCATGGTGTGAAAATGGATAAACACGGAATACTATCTTAAGGGCTGCCGACAGTGGGGTTTGAACCCATTATCTCCAAATGCGAGCTCACAGCTCTGTGTACCTAACCGCACGGCCAACTCGCTCGGCTCGAACAATGTCATTAGAGTGAATTTATTTTTTCTACATTGACGACATTCACTAGCATGTCAGCTATGGTTATCATTAGATAAAGTTGTGGCCCCACATTACTCCAATAAACACACCCCATGTGGGTGGGGGATGTAGAATTCGTCTGCGGTATCCTCTGTCTGTCGTAAGAGACGACTTTACAACTTGAGAGCGTGGATCGACAACAAAAATTCCCCTAGCTGAGTCGGACATTGCTTCCACCTACTGGTGTCATCCCTCTAGTTTTCATTTTCTCTATACAACCACCATTGGCCAACTCTTGTTTTCATCAGCGAGCAAGCTGGCCACACGGTTAGGGGCACGCAGCTGTGATCTTGCATTCGGAAGTCGGTTCGAACCCCACTGTCAGCAGTCCTGATGATGGATTTTCTTGGTTCCCCATTTTCACACCAGGCAAATCCTTGGGCTGTACCTTAATTAAGGCCACGGTCGCTTCCTTATCTCTCTTATCCCATCGTCACCATAAGACCTATCAATGTCGGTGGGACGTAAATCAAATTGTAGAGGAATTCTTCGACCCCGACAATATTAGATTTGAGAGGCCTCCGGAGTCCTTTCCTTTCCTTTCACCGATGATGTCATTCCTCAGAGTGTAGAAATTATTTCTCTTTTCTCTTCTGATTAGAGTTAATAGAAGGTGGTTGTCCAGTTGTACTTTATTTTAAAACAATAACCACTCTGAAGTGAATGCTATTTTAGTAAGAATGTAAAGGAGAGGGCGAATAAGATCCCAATTACCGAAGTGGATAGCTACAGTTGCTTGGCCAGTATTCAGTATTCGGGAGATAGTGAGTTCGAACTCCACTGTCAGCATCCCTGAATACGGTTTTCTGCGGTTTCCCATTTCACACCAGGCAAACGCTGGGGCTGTACCTTAATTAAGGAAACGTCCAGTTCCATCCCACTCCTAGCCCTTTCCTATCCCATCGTCGCTATAAGACATCTGTGTCGGTGCGACGTAAAGCAACTTAAAAAAGACCCCTGTTAGGGCATGATTCCAGTCTATGGGACACACACTAGGATTACTTTATAAGAGAATGAAAAGCAGAACGAATATTTCTTGGTTATTTCTGACAAATAGTAGTGCTACAAAAATTTTGCAAACTTCCGGCTGAGAAGACTTGGGAGTGAGGAGACGAGCTGCTCGGCTAATCGGTATGTCGGAGCTACCTGTGGAGGGATGGCGTGTAATGACATTGGTGGGCGAAAGAGTTTGAGCGGAGGTTTTAAAAGTACCGCAGCTGTGAGCTTGCATTCGGGAGATAGTGTGGTCGAATACAATTGTCGGCAGCCCTGAAGATGTTTTTCCGTGGTTTCCCATTTTTACACCATGCAAATTTTGGGGCTGTACCGTAACTGAGGCCACGGCCGCTTCCTTCCCACTCCTAGCCCCTTCCTGTCCCATAATACCAATCTGTGTCCTTGTGACGTAAATAAATTCAGATCATTGATGAATGTAATCATCTAATCCTCATAGTTCGTCTTCCGTAATTGAGGCTATTTCTCTCCGGATATGTCCTTTCACTTCGTCCAACGTGTGAGGGTTGCTTGCATACACTTTATTTTTTTAAGTCCCCCCATAAATTAAATTCGCAAACAGTTAAATCAATTTTAAAATTCCCGTAGCCCTCCATGCTGATCTCTTCGAAACCACGCCGTCTTGTTGAAGCCGTCTGAAGGATTTTGTAGGTGTTTGTTCTAATCTTTCTGCGATTTTATTTACTTCTTCCTCGTTAAGTACACGTTTTTTTAACACTTCGCTCCTTATCGAGTAGAGAATCAGTTCCTCTCAATTTGTTTGCGAGTTTACGCAGTCTCCTATGTGGAAAGTGTGTTACAAATCGCCTAAAAGATTCTCTGCAAGACTCTGATTCCACATAATTATCGTACATAAATATCCTTTCCTCTACCGTGTACACATGTGGAGTCATTATAAGAATTATACCTCGAAGTAACAGTTCACATAGCCGGGCTGAGTGGCTCAGACGGTTAAGGCGCTGGCCTTCTAACCTCAACTTGGCAGGTTCGATCCTGGCTCAGTTCGGTGATATTTGAAGGTGCTCAAATACGACAGCCCCGTGTCGGTAGATTTACTGGCAGGTAAAAGAACTCCCGCGGGACTAAATTCCGGCACCTCGGCGCCTCCGAAGACCTTAAAAAGTAGTTAGTTGGACGTAAACAAATAACATTATTATTAACACTTCACAATTCGAGAACAGTTGGAGCGAGAGATCAACACATAATACACGTTCTAAGCACGGACTCACAAGCGTCGCTGAACTCCATAAAATGTACATATAATTTACACAATATGGCAATATATGTGAGAGAGAATATTTCAAAGTACAATAACCACATATGTTTCCGTTTTGTGCGAGGTCATTCCGCCATAAAGCGGAACAAATGAGCTGACCAATTGGCCAAAGAAGGTTGCCATCCTAACTTGTCAGAAAGTTATACTAAATGCCCAATTGCTTTTGTCAATAGAATCTTGAGGGGTTGAAATGCTCTCTCGTTCGAATGAACTGTGAACAAAAATGGCTTAGTAAAAAAAAGACTTTTTTTTTCCAAATATATACAGTAGGCTGCGATGTAAATATATAAAGTATGACACTTTTATCTAATTCAAGTGCTTCCAAGTCATGAAAAATTGAATGCTTACTTCGAGCGATTCAAAATTCGAACACAAAACGGCTCGCAGTGCTTCTCCACTGAAGACATTCGAACTGTAGAATACATTCTGTTCAACTGTCCTGCTTTTGAGAGAGCACGTTTTTAACTTAAGATGCATTCGTTA
This sequence comes from Anabrus simplex, assembly GCF_040414725.1. Lineage (NCBI taxonomy): Eukaryota > Metazoa > Arthropoda > Insecta > Orthoptera > Tettigoniidae > Anabrus > Anabrus simplex. Next base: position 326,881,793 of record NC_090270.1, read on the forward strand.
ACTTGCAGTTGCTATTTCCAAAAACCACTAAATTTCACATTTTATAAATGATGTTCTTTTCAATTTTCGGATTTTATTAGTTATGTATTTAAACACATATAATTTGATATTACCTGCTTATTAGCTGTTTAACATAACGACGGCCTAGAATGAATACCTCGTATCTCACAAAGTTCTTCCTATCCAATTTTTCCCTTAAGACTCGCCACGCCTCCCAGCCACACATAGATATGCAGTCCATCAGAACAATGTACGTTGTGTTCTTTTTCCCTATGCGGGTGTGTGAAGGAAAATGAACCTTACCATACCGTACTATAGGAAAATATGTTTGTGTGACTTATTTACTAACTCCCAGAGTATAATTTTTATAGGGTTCACTTTCCTTTACTGGTAAGCATAGGAAAATAAACCCAACGAACATCGTTCTGATGGACTGCGTACCCAGATGTGGCTGGAAGGCGTGACCAATATTAAGTGAAATAATGGATAGAAAGAAGTTTGTGAGATACGAGGTATTCATTCTAGGCCATCGATAATGTATCGTATGTATTATGATCTGGTATTTTAAAAATTAGTACTCTAGTATTAAAGATTGCATATATCATGCTTTTACCTTTCCAGTTCTTTTCATGTCTATTTTACTGTTTATGTATTGAATTTTATCAGGGAAGTTGTTTATTTTGTATAAACTACAACCCTAACATTCCTTATGGTAAAATAGGGTTCACAGCACTTTGGAGATTAAATAATAATAATAATAATAATAATAATAATAATAATAATAATAATAATAATAATAATAATAATAACCACGGACCCGAACTGCGAAGTGGGGGCATTCTCGTGCCGTGTAACGGGAAGTGATGAGTGAACGGGAGCCAGATAAGCTGCACGCCTGTCGCCAAACGATGAGAGAAAATCACTGTACTTCCTCCTCAAACAAGAACTATCACTAACAACTTTGCAGTAAACTTAGTGGCCACTTGGTGTTGTAATGTAATGCTTGACGTCGTATTTATCTGCGTTCGGCGTGAAGAGCTGTATCGACAGCTGAGGAAATTTCTCCAAAATTTCGGAAAATTTGCAGGTGACATGGAAAGAACTCACTACCTCGGCTGCATCAATGATCGTAACATTAACAACAATATTTTTTATTATTATCAATAACACTTTGGATATAAGTACGTCTTATGGCTGGGGGGTCATCCGAAAATATTTGTAAAGTGACGCTACAAAATGTGTGAGTGATGTATGGTACGGATGTATGGTCAGATAGTGTCGTCTTGCAACCGTGCAAGTTACGTCTTATGGCTGATTTCAATCTGAAATTAGCAGCCGGTGAAGAATGGCCATGACCGAGAGACGTATGTATTTATTTATTTATTTATTTATTTATTTATTTATTTATTTATTTATTTATTTATTTATTTATTTATTTATTTATTTATTTATGCACACCTACAGGATTTCTAATCCCAATTACAATGGCAGTTGTCTACATGTGTACATATTTTAATATTTAAAGTCAGTCTAATAACCTAATATCTAAACTATTCTAATATTATATTTACAATGGGAAAGAAACATATTTTATATCTAATCTAATTTTATCTTTGAAAGAAAGAGTACCTAAAGCAAAAAATAAACTTAATTTCATACCTAAATTATGAATTTTTTCTAGCTGTAACAATTATATTATGGGGTAGGGCTTAACATGGAAGTTTTGAAATACATTTTATGGTTATAAACAGCATTACAAGTTATTTAGAGATTTTCCACGGAGGTGGTGAATTGTTGAAGTCTAGAGAATTATTTTTCTGAACTGCACTCTTGTAGACATTGCATAACCTGCAGAGTGGAGAATTTTTGTGTGTTTTTATGAGTGCCATTTTATGATCATTTGATTTTTCCAAATGGAACTTTGACACCATTTTTATCCTGCGATGAACCAGAAGTTCAAAATGATGCTAAAAGTCGGTGATTACGATGCCTTTCTGGGTATTTGCTATAACGGAGGATGACTTAAAACTGCATTTTAACACCCCGTGTTTAGTACCTTTCATTCATAGTTTGGGTTTCCCGAGCGCTTGACTGGTAGAGTTTAAATTCAGCTGCTTTTGTCTCCTCATTTCTTGTTGTTGGCAATAGAGAGACATCTGCACCGCTCTGTACTAGGAACCTCAGTAATGAGTTATAATCATTAACAAACAAGCCATACTGGCGGCCTGTTATAATATCCGCAGCGGAACATTCAGCCACTAATGAGTTTACCCGTTCTGGCTTCCCTGATCCCCCATGCAGAAGATGAGATACATTTTCCTGGCCAACATTTTGCACCACAACTGAAGTGGTAATAACAGCACTTCCTACTCCTGACAAACTATCTGTACAATGGAATCGAACCCATGTCCTTCCAATTGACCCGAACACATCTCTACCTCCTCTACTACGTGAAGAGACGTCTAATAAAATTCACTTCTTCTCCTCTTCTTGATTTTTCTCTCCGAAATCAGAAAACGTGAGTTTTACTCTAAATTGCTGCACAAAGGCAATGCTGTGGCTAAAATATAAATATATTTTGTTTAATTACATCAATGCTGTTATTCGAGTCGTAAGTACAGTACGCTCGTTTGATGCAGCCCTCTCCTGTGTTAACTTTTTTATTTCCACGCAATTACTACCTATTACATCTGCTCTAATCTGCTTGTCATATTCATATCTTGGTCTACTCGTACCGTTCTTAAAGCCTACACTTCCCTCAAAACTAACTGAACAATTCGTGGGTGTCTTAATATGTGTCCTACCATTCTATCTGTTCTTTGCGTCAAACTGAGCCAAACCGATCTCCCCTCACCAATTCAATTCAGTATATCTCCATTGGTGATTCGACCTACTGATCTCACCTTCAGCATTCTTCTGTAACACCAGATTTCAAACCCTTCTATTATCTTCCTTCCTGAACTATTTATCGTCCACGATTCACTTCCATAGAATGCCAACCTCCAGACGAAAAGACTTCAAAATATCTTTCTAATTCCTGTGTCAGTGTTCGAAGTGAGCAAATTTCTTTTCTTAAGGAAGGCCTTCCTCTCTTGTGCTAGCCTGCATTTTACGTCAATATAACATCTCTATTATCAGTTTACATTGTTTTATTTTCCCTTTTTTGTATGACATTGTGAAAGAAAGGTTCCAGTGTTAAATGCACGTTGAAAATTATTCATGGCGTAATTCATAAAATTAAAGAGTTTGCTACAACATAAATTTCTAACCATCTTAATTGCCATTTCTCCATCAATTACAACACTAAGCATTCCAGGCCACACAGCAAAGAAATTTTAGGAAGTCTAATAAAAAGAGAAACCTCAGAAATACGATTTTATCGAAGTTCCAGCTTAGAAGTACATGGGGAAATATATCAAAATAGCACGTGAATGTTTAAAATAATTCAACTGTGCACATTGTGCACATTTAAAGGAATTCATAATAAATGAAGAGCGCAATGAAAGAGTCAACACACATTTTGGGGAAATTTATATTTCTACCAATACTTCACCCACCCTTACACCCAGACTGGCACGGAATTATAAAAGCGGACATTCACTCCAGGCGAGTAAAAGGAAACAGCTCTAAGTCAAGAAGTTGATCAATGCCATTTTAAAATGTACGTATATAACCATAGACAGCCAGCTGTCCTTCATCAGAGGATTGTTGTGTAGAACAATGGTTCTGTTCTGGAAGACGTAGTTGTTCCAATGTCTTGTATCATCGCAGGAGTGAACTTTCCATGGTGCTACGAGTCCATGTAGGAGTTCCTGGCGTACCCAAACGCCACGACTCCCTTCTTGAGTGCGCTGGTAATATTCATGGATGGTACGTTTGTTGCCTGTGTGGTTGGGTGAGCTGGTGGAAGAAATCGTAGGACGTCACTCAATTGCCTAAAGGACCACACTCATCATTCTCTGCTCGGGGTTACCCTTGTAACCTGAATTCCTCTAAGAGATGTAGAGGCAAGAGCTCTTTAGGTCGCTCCTATTACAGAGTCTGATAGCCGGATCAGTAACCCGTATCTGTTGCCTAGTTGTACTTCCTCTTAAAACAACAATAACCACCACCACTGTGTTGTGGTAAACTCCTGAGGTGCCATTATCCCACCTAAAAGGGCTCATTGATCTGAAGCTGTTGGTCTCCTTACAAACAGAGAGAGTAACTTACTTCTTCCGTCAAATTTCCCTGTTTTACCGTCAGATGCACCTCCTCTTGACAACCAGTTATTGCTTCCATGGTGGTTGATATTGTGGTGTGTTGTGAATGTATGAAGATATGTTGTACTAACAGAAATAGATACATCCAGTTCCCTAATCAGATGAATTAACATATTTCGGTCAAAATCGCCGGCACTCTCTTCTGCTTTAACAACAATATATGTCAGTCTCGCCAGGATACTCTGTGCTTCGTTAGATGTGGTGTGGAAACCTTTTCCAAATTTGATATTAATAATATATGTATTTAGGTATGCTCGACATTAAGCCCGTAGGCTGGTTGGGTCATCAAGTGATTCACCATCAGCTGTCAGAGATGGCCTAGGCGTCATTGAAGAGACGCACTAGTGAAATGAGTGCGGTGGTTTTCCGTTGCTTTCCTCGCCGAAGCGGGCGAGTTAGCCGTGTGGTTAGGGGCGCGCAACTGTTAGCTTGCATCCGGAAGATAGTGGGTTCGAACCCCACTGTCAGCAGCCCTGAAGATGGTTTTCAGTAGTTTCCCATTTTTACACCAGGAAGATGCCAGAGCCGTTCCTTAATTTCAGGCCACGGGGGCCACTCCCTCCCCACTCAGGGGCCTTTCCTATCCCATCGTCGCTATAAGGCCTATCTTTGTAGATGCGATGTAAAGCAAATTATAAAAAAAAAAACACTTTTCCATTTGCGGTCATGGCCATCCGTCAACGGCTACTAATTTCAGATGACAACCAGCCATAAAATATATCCTGCACGGTTGCTAGGCAACATTGTCTGACCATCCTTCCATACTTTACATCACTGCCTGCACGGTTGCTATGGCTACACTTCCGTCACACATTTTGTCGCGTCACGTTACGCACATTTTCGGATGATCCACAGCGACAAGACGTATTTATATCAAAAGTAACACATTTGGTCTACCCTATACCAGAAGATATAGTGCACAGTAAGCACCAGATCTCGCCAGCAAAAGTATACTTTTTTATTAGAGTCAATTCCTTTCCTTCTACTTGTTTTCCCGCCTTCCATTGCCCTTATATTTCTTCTGGCGATACCTTCAATTGAGCTCCTCCCCTTTACTCCCCGTGTTCGGGAGCGGTGGGATATCCCCCAGGTGCTCTCAGCATTATATGGCAGCCACAGTTCTGCTAGTTGAGCCTGGCTTTGCTTGTCTCATGCTCCTCACTCTCATATTTCTTCGCTTGTTATTTGCAGATTATCACACCCTTTGCGGCCCTTCCCTTCCTTTTGCCGATACCTTCATTCTTCGAAGTGTCCGACCCCTTCCATTTTCCCTCTCATTAGTGGTAAGCGAGGCTGTCCTTCCTCTTAAACAATAATCGTCATCACAACGGTCTCACTCTTATACAGCAATGCACCTTAGATATATACTTGCTAAGATACTTTCTTATTTCGAAGATATTCTATTCGATCTGAAATGCTGTTGTGACTTGGTGATGATAAAACTGATCACTTCTCTTCGGTTTCCTCCCTTAAATGTAAATTCCTGCCCATTTACCATCACCTTAGCTCGTATAATACTGTTAGGTGCTAGCCCCGTGGTAGCTCCTTCCGGTACTTCTAGGAAGGAGTTGGTCACTCAGATGACTTGGAATCCCCCAGCCGGCTTGTGGGGTGGGGCCGGCCCTTCCATGTATTGTTCTCGTCGGCCGGCTTACCTGTGAGTTTCTTAGGGATTCAACAGGAATATTCTACCTCTAGTGATTTCGCGAAATTTCTGGGCTAAATCATGCGAGCTATAAAAAGGGAGGCTAGCCGCGGACAGTCAGTCATTGTTGGACTCCGTGTGAGGCTCAGTGTTGGGGATCGGTGGATGGGCTGTGGGCGACAGAGGTCTTGGCTGCCACCAGTGTTCTACCGACGTCTGAACGAGGAACTGTGGTTGTGGTGTCGGAGAGACCAGTGTGAGTGTGTGTGTTTGTGGACCGGAGACGACAAAACGGAAGACTGTACTGTGTGTTCGTTTATTTCTGGGGACTAAGGCAGAGCGAGGGAAACCGCTATCGCGAGTGTCAAGGTAAATATAACTGTGATGATGTTCGCTGTTGTGAGTATCGTCCTGCTGTTGAATACTGTTCAGTTGTTCAGTTGTTCACTGCATGCGACTGTAAGAAGTACTAGACTATCTGTGGAGTTGAACCAAAGAACAGTCATCGTGTGTTGTATAAGCAGTGGCACTGTGTTCAAATCCAGCGGTTTACATACAGGGGCTATAGGAGGTGACTGGATCTTGGGAAAGTGAAAGTAAGGATTACCGTCCTTGGTAAAGGAACGAACTGGACCCCTGCTGCGTCATAAGGTAGAGAGACTTATAAATAGACTAGTAATTAGTGTGGCCATTCATAACTGGTTAGAATATGTGTGTGTGCATTTATTAGGTCATCCTGAAATAAATTAGAGCAATGAAACAGACGAAGTTGTATTCGTAACAATATGATGAGACTGTCTTCAGTATTTGCATATATAATATGGGTGAGGTATATTTCAGGAGTAAAGCAAAGCAAAACGAAGTCACTTCCGTACAGGCCATGAAGGCCCTTGAAGTAGTGGAAGGTAAAGGCTTCCACCATTGTTAACCTCGACACGTGATGGGGTAGAGTGGTTAGCTGTACGCCCGGCTGCCTTTGCCAATAGGAACTAACCTGGTACTCATTCTTGGTGTAGGCTGAGTGATCCTCAGAACCATATGCACCTCAGGAAGCGGAAATCTCGTTCCTTAAATTTTACGACTTCCTGACGGGGATTCGAACCCACGTCCTTCCGGGCGACCAGGCAGACCCTGTATTTCAGGAGTGTCTGATCAAAAGACGTTACTTCCACCTTAAAAAGTTGTGGGAAGAGCACAAGAAACGTATAATAAAAGGCACACGGAACGTATATCTTTCTGATCTGGACTGCCCATTGCATTCGATAGCATTAAACTTCTGTAAAGCATGTGTACGAAATGAAAAATATCAAAAATTGAAGGGGAAGAAACACTTTTGGAACAGATACTTCTCATATGATATTCTGAAGGTGATCGGAATCAGATACGGAGAACGAAGAATTATCTACAGTCTGTATAAAAGTCAGTTTCCAGTTATAATAATCGGGGGATTTGAAAAAGAAGCTGCAATCCACAAAGGAGCGAGGCAAGGCTGCAGTTTGTCCATCCTCCTTTTCAGTGTTTATATAGAACAGGCTGTATAGGAAATCAAATTGGAATTTGGGAAGGGAGTCAAAATCCAATGAGGGAAAATCGAAACCCTGGGATTTGCCGATGATATTGTTATTTTATCTGAGAAATTCCTGAATGGTATGGACAGAGTATTGGGGAAGGAGTACAAGATGAAAATAAGTAAGTCGAAAACAAAAGTAATGGAGTGCAGTCGAACGAAGGCAGGTGATGTAGGAAATATTAAGTTAGGAAATGAAGTCCTAAAGGAAGTAGATAAATATTGTTACTTGGGTAGTAAAATAACTAACAATGGCAGAAGTAATGGCGACATAAAATGCAGCCCTAGTGGTCGCACGCGAGACCTTCTCTCACATTAAACTTCATTAAAAAAAAAGATATTTCTTCCACAATTTTGCGTGGTGTAAGAGTGAAAGGAATTACAAAAATTAGACGAAAAATCTACGTTATACATTTTAGGTGAAAAATGAAACAATTAGCCATATATTACAGAAAAATGACTACTCAATGGAAATGAGTAATTCGTTGTTTGAGTCGCATGTCGATGCGTAATATTCACAACAGTGCCGGGCTGAATGGCTCAAGCGGTTAAGGCGCTGGTTCTCTGAGTCCAGCTTGGCAGGTTCGATTCTGGCTCAGTCTGGTGGTATTTGAAAGTGCTCAGATATGTCAACCGTAGAGTTACTGGCATGTAAAACAACTCATGGAGGACAATTTTCCGGCACCTTGGCATTTGCAAAAACCGTAAAAAGTAGTTATTGGGGCGTAAAACCAATAACATTGTAATTAATATAAAACATTCTGACAGACGCAATAAGAATGCAAGAATAAAGTACAATAGGTCTTCTCTCTAACATCTGAGATAGCTGGAGTTTTTGTAACAGCGCCTATTACCCCGTTCCTCGTCTCATCGTTTTTGAAGACTCATTTGTCAGTAATTGGAAATGGAATACATTTCGGGCCCGACTTACGTTAAATACTTACGCCTACAACAGGATAAAGTTTCTCTCCCGACTTTAATATAAAACCAACACCACTGGTCGCGCGATGAGAGAACCTTTCACACAGGACGCACGAGCTCATATGATTCTTTGTTCCGACTAGAGGAGGGGCTGCTTACCCTTCAGGTCTCAATCGCTTTAGTCACGACAGAAGAGGGAACAGTCACCTCCCTTGCACCACTGAGAAGTAAACTCACAATACAAAGTAGTGTGAGAGAAAATTTCATATAGCGACCATTCGCGGGTTAAGAAACGAAATTTGCTCACTTCGAACATTGATGTACAAATTAGAAAGATGTTTCTGGAGACTTTCGTCTGGAGCGTGTCATTGCATGGAAGTGAACATGGACGATAACAGCTCAGAAAGAAACAGAATAGAAGCTTTTGAAATGTGGTGTTATAAAAGAATTGTAAATGAGATGGATAGATCGAATCACGTATGAAGAGATGCTGAATTGAATTGGCGAGATGAGATCGATTTAGCAAAATTTGACGAGAAGAAGGGATAGAATGATGGCACACATCTTAAGACACCCAGGACTTGTGCAGTTGGTTTTTGAGGGAATTGTAGGTGGCAAGAACGGTAAGGGTAGACAAAGGTTTGGATATGACAATCAGATTTGAGCAGATGTAGGATGCAACAGTTACGTATAAATTAAAATGATAGCCGAGATAGGGTGCCATGGAGAGCTGCATCAAAAAAGTCTATGGAGTGATGACTCAAACAAATATAACTAATTATATGTATATATGGGAATTCTTGGATTCGAGTCCGAATGCTTGCAGCTCTAGAGGTGATTTTACATGGTTTCCGTTTTTCACACCAGGGAAGTACTGGGTCTGTACTTTATTTAGCGCCACACTTCTCTACATAGTATGATCGTCTGAAGGGAGCTCGCGTCCAACGGGGGGTAAGTGTAGCTGCTGCGCATGCGCCTATTTCAAGTCTGAAGGCCTGTAAATAGGCATCTGTTCCGTCCGCAATGACTCTTGCGAACTGGGATGCTGCTGTGAAGTTAAAGAGTATAAGTATGTATTGTCTATCACGACTAATGTTTTTAGCATAGGGTGTAGTATGTGTAGCTTATGCCGCACGTACATGCTGCTGCGACTAATGTTTTTAGCTTACAGTGTAGTATGTGTTGCTCATGCCGCACCCACAAGCTGCAGAGATTAATGTTTTTAACTTACAGTGTAGTATGTGTTGCTCATGCCGCACCTACAAGCTGCTGCGTCTTCTCGTCAGTTGCAGATATTACCTACATATTGTCACAGAAATCCTGAAATATGTTAGGGTAACTGTAAAGAATTAGTAAATTGAGGGTTTCATTTCTTTCTTCCAAACTCTCTGAAAGGTCAAAAAATGTCCAAAAGTATCGTTAGGTCGTATAATGAACCAGTGAAAAAGTAAGAGTCACACGTAAACACTTTGAGAAAGAGGAATAGCGGGACAGCGATGTTGGGACTGTAGGAAGATCCAACCAAGCACTCTTTCTCTCTCTCTCTCTCTCTCTCTCTCTCTCTCTCCCTCTCTCTCTTGCAGCTGATACAGTGTGAAATGGAGCGGGAGTCGCCAGCATCCCAAAGCGTTGCTGCGTGCTTCTTACTTTAATTGCCCTGGTTTCCGGCGCTGCCTTCAAGAAAATTACTAGGCCACACAGTCCAACGCTTTCGTATCTTTTAACCTACTTCTAGGCAAGTGAATGTAATTTTTGCACTTCCTGATGTTAATCAATGTTGACAGAGGTCGGAAATATATTCACTACTTCCGTGCTATTAGATTTTTACCTAGAATATATCAATTTCTCCTTCGGGGCACTAATATTGGGAGTCTCACGAGAAGTTTCACGAAAAGAGAGACTACTTTTCCCTCTGCGAAAATCAAATGATGATATATATGTCTCCCGGTCATGGCCTTCCATCAACGGCTGCTAATTTCAGATGGCAACCAACCATAAGAAATAGCCTACTCGGTTGGCAGGTAACATTGTCTGACCATCCATCCATACCTTACACCACAGCCTACACGGTTGCTAGGTAACATTGTCTGATCATCAAACCATGCCTTACATCACAGTCTACACGGTTGCTAGGTAGCACTGTCTAACCATCCATACCTTACATCACAGTCTACACGGTTGCTAGGTAACATTGTCTGATCATCCATCCATGCCTTACATCACAGCCTGCACAGTTGCTATGTTTACTCTTCCGGCACACATTTTGTCTCGATACGTTATACAAATTTTCGTTTGATCCCCAGCCATAAGGCATATTTATGTAAATATGCCATTTATTTCTGGTCGTGTGATTACAATAGATGGAGCTAAGCAGACAATCACAGGGCACAATTGACGTGTTTTTCATTAACATTAAGCGAGGATAGTTTGTATCATCATACTGATATTTGTAAGTTTTACACCTGTTCTCGTATAGTTCATGAGTTTATAGTGGAGCTTTTTTTTCTTTTTTTTTTCAAATAATTATTTTATTTTCTAGAGCAAAGTAAAGGATACATAATTAATTACAGTGCTGCGTAAATTAGACATACTGTTACAGATAAACTTCAAATACAAATCAACAACAAAAAAAAAACACCAAACAAATCTTGAGAGATATCACGACCATTAAGATATCTTGTTTTTGTTAAAAAAAATATATATATATATAATTAACACACGTGATCCATCACTTTACTGAGGAACGGGAAGGCGATCCACTTTCGTCGGTCACCGATACACTATACAATTACATCGTTAATTTAGATTATTAAATGAAGAAACAAATAAATGCAAACAGAAACAAAGTATTATTTACACAACCTGTATCATCACAAGTTAAGAACAGAAAGTTCATTGAATTTCTCCTGACCTCCAGAAGCACTATACACTTTCAGTTTTTGTCTCGCTGTCTTGAGAAACTGCCTAAAACCTTGTACAGAGCATTTCTCGTTGGTCTGCGCATAATGAAGAAAGCCCATTGCTAGCCATACTAGGGCAAACTTGTTGTTCCTGTTGGGTACGTCCAAAGCTAACAAGATACTATATATATCGTTAGGGTTATTGGAAGATGTTAGCTGCTGCACCAAAGTCAGTGTCCATCGCCAAACGTCCATCATACCATCACATCGAGTTAGTCTGTGGAGTTGTGTATCAATAGTTGGAATCTCACATTTGTGGCACAAGGGTGACTGGACCAAGTTGTGGCGAAATTTTTTCTCCTCGGTTGGTATGGCATCTTGGATGGCTATGTATGCTGAACTTTTCCAGTCTGTTGGGATCTCTTGTGTTGTGAACTGCTTCCAGATGTTTTTCCAATTTCTGTTGGGGAATTTTTCCATGATCTGTGGGGTAACAAGTTGACGGTTTAAAAGACGACGGTAGATGATTTGCGTGGGTGGAATGCACTGTTGATTCACATGAGGATAGAAAGATTCAATAGTATGCAGTACTCGTTTAAAGCTTCCAGTTCGAGGTGATGTCCAAAAATGCATATCATTAATATCCCCGAATCCGTTCTTTGCCAGTAGAATTGACCTCAGAAGCAGAGCTTGGCATTTAGCGGAGACGGCGATGAGACCTAGGCCCCCTTGATCAACTGGCCTTCTGAGCTGATTTCTTGATATGCGATATATGTATCCTCTCCATAGATAGTAACTAATTCCAAGTTCTACTCTTTGTGCATGTTTCTCTGAAATGGGGAAGACCTGAGCCGCGTACCATATCTTGGACAGAGCGAATGAGTTAATGTGCCATACTTTCTGTATTAGATTAAGATTTCTGCTGAGATCCTTCGTCATTGTGTTCCGGACAGTGTTGATGACTGCAGTCCAATTCTTTTCGACTGTCTCCTGAAATTTGCCTGTAAATTTCAAACCGAGAATTGTTATTTCTTCTTTGACAGGGATTCCAGCAATTGTGATGTGGTTTGGCCAGGCACCGAGAGGTAACAAGACAGATTTCTGATAATTCACTTTCGCGTTGGCGGCTCTTTCGTACACAGATATTATGCCAATCAGCTGATCCGCTTGGGCTCGGTTCCGTAATAAAAGTGTTACGTCGTCAGCATACGCTCGGACGGTAAACATCTTGTGCGGATTTGGTACATCCTTTAGGAGGTGATGGACAGCTCGAATGAAGGGTTCTATACTTAAGGCGAAGAGGATCATAGATAGAGGACATCCTTGTCGCACTGAATTTCGTATTGGAATAGGCTTGGAGAAATGACCATTGAGGAGAATTCGGGAATGAGCATGAGTGTATAGAGATCTAATGATACTACATGTTGACTGTGGAATACCAAACTTATCGAGAATCGTAAACAAATAACCATGGTGAACTCGATCAAAAGCCTTTTCAAAGTCAAGATTAAGTATTGCTGCGTCATTGTGAGGGTAGTGTTCACATAATAATATAGCATCTCTAATTGCTTGGAGATTAAAAGTGATTTTCTTGTTCGGAATGCCACACGTCTGCCCTAGCTGAATGATGGTTGCCAGAAACGGCCGTAACCTGTTGGCCAGAATTTTCATAAATAATTTGTAGTCTGCATTTAGTAAGGTTATAGGACGATAGTCTGATAAAGTTCGGGGCATTGACACTTTTGGAATAAGAATGATTATGCCTTCGCTGAATCCAGTTGATTCTTCGGAGTTGTTTAATAGAATGTTCATCAATTCTACGAGCGTATGTTTAATGACTGGCCAGTACTTTTTGTAGAAGGTGAAGCTGAGACCGTCTGGGCCAGGAGCTGATCTGTAACTGGCAGTGCGCAGGGCCTTTAGAACTTCCTCCTCGGTGATCTCACGGGTCAGCTGCTGTTTTCCTTCCTCAGGCAAACGTTGATCTAAGTAAGAGAGTATTTTGTTTTGGTCGGGTATCGATATCTCACTTTCACTACATGTTCTCTGGAAGAATTTTTCGGCTTCAGTAATGCAGTCTCTTGTAGTGGTAAGACTCCTATTGTCATCTGTAATTAACGAGTGAATGTATTTATTTTTCGCTTTATTCTTTTCGGAGGCAAGGTGGTAGAACTGTGCTTTCTCTTCGTGTATGACTGATGTTGCACGGGAGCGAATGATTGCTCCTCGGAGAATAGTTTCCTGTATTGACTTGATTCGGCGTTTAACAGCGGTCAAATGATTGGATACGTCATTTCCGGCTTGCTGACGGGTGACAAGATCGTGAAGAATCACGTAATAAGAATGCAGCGTACGGCGTCTGTTGATGGCCTTTTCTACTCCCTTTCGTTTGAAAAAGCTCTGAATAGCTGGCTTAAACTTGTATAGCCAAGATTTGATCGAAAGTTGTCCACCTCTTCGCACTCGAGTTTCCAGATCATTCCACAGGAGTGAAAATTCATTTTGTATATCGTCGTCAGACAGTAAGGAGCTGTTTATTTTCCAGTAACCCCTTCCCATCTGTGCCGCCGGTCTATGCCCCGCAGTCTTCATCACTACTGCATGATGATCGCTGAATGGTGCAACATTAACAGTTACTGCTCGGATATTACTCTCTGATTCTTTATTTACATAAAAGCGGTCGATACGTGAAGCAGCCGTACCTCGGAAGAAAGTATATTCGACTCTGTTACCATGAAGAACTTCCCACACATCACAAAGCCGAAGTTCGCGATATACTCTCCCTAATGCCAGGGAGGGATGGAATTCACCTGTCTGATCTTTTGCATTTAATACACAGTTGAAATTACCTCCGAGAATAATATTATCATAATTGTGACGCAGAAAATAAGGCAGTTCCTTCTGAATGAAATCTTCCCGTTCTTGGCGTCTGTGTGTTCCTGAGTGTAGATATATATTAATCATCAGTGTATTATCTTCGGTAAGTATGCATGAAATTCTTCCACTCGGGTGACATTCACTAAGTTTTATATTTATCCCAGCTCTATAGACGATGGCAGTTCCTCTTAAATTTTCTCCGGCATTGATTATATAACTGTATTGAGATCCAAGGAAAGCTAAGTTCGTGACGTTAACCTCTTGCAAGAAAACTACGTCTAAATCATAATCTTTAATAAATTCTTTTAGCAAGACCTGCTTGCTCTGACTTCGGAGGCAGTTCACATTCAGAGTACCGTAGCAGCTAACTACTGACGTCACAGCTAAGATTACCAAGAAAAAAACATTATCACATTCCATACTCGTTTGGCGTTACCCAACAGCACGTAAATATTCTTCAGATTAGGTTTGTGAAAGACATTTACTTAATTTTATTACTTTCTTCCTATCATTCCCCTCAACCGATCTTTTTAATCTTGGATCCCTGTGACTAACTGCTTGGTTGGATTTTGAATTGGTGGTTTCCGTTTCCATTAAACTACCTTCGTCACCGCCTACTTTATTTGTGCACTGTGCGGAATGCGTCTGCACAGACTGTGTGGTGGTGTCATTTTTTAAGCCATTCATGTCACTGGTAGGTGTCGGGGACGGTTCGCTGACAGGTTCACAAGGTTGTGTCTGGTGCTGTGAGGGTGGTTCTGATAGTACCGGTACATCATTTAACTGGGTATTATTTTGGTAGGTTGATAAGCTGAGCGACTGTTCCACTGGGGAATTTCTATCGCAAACAGGTTCTGTTGTCTCCTCAAGGTGGTTGTGAGCTGGCTGCACTACTTGTGTCTCTTCCTCTTCTGTGGTTATTTCTGCCTGTTGTGCGGACGGTGTGTTTACACGTGAGTCTGGTGTATCAGCTGATCGTGTGTCCACCTCTGGAAAATCTGGGGTGAGTTGTGTTGTTGTGAGAGGTATACGTTGCGTCGGTAGCTTCCCCAAGGCTGAAGTCAAGGTCGCCCAGGTTGGCTTGTCGGGTGTAGCAGGTGTTTGAACTGGTAAACGGCGCGTTGGGCACTCACTACGGTAATGACCTATCTTACTGCAGCTGGCACAGGTTGGTGGTTGGTTATCATAACTTACTAAAGCCTTATTTCCTGCTATGTCTACGTAGGAAGGGATATGTTTTTTAAGCATGATGCGTACTGCACGTATGCCATTGTGCACCTTATATCGAAAATTGGAACTCCACGTTTCATCACTTACTGAAAGTACTGTCCCGTACTGACGCAAAACGTCTGAAATGTGTCCATGAGATGTTTCGGTGGGCAGGTTAAAAACTCTCACAAGTTTAATCCCTAGGCCGGCCGAATCAACAGTTATTTTACTACGATAGCCATTGCTATGAACAAAATATTGCTCACCTGCATAGTGCTTGAGAAGATGATCAACTGTCTCTTGCCTCCTGCACTTAATGAAGACTTGTCGGGAAATTCCGTTGAGCTGTAATGTTTCGATGTCGGCTTCATCAAGTTTCAAATTTTCAAAAATCCACTCGTGGATTTCGTAGGGGGCTGGTCGTGGTATATCTCGTTCTGTGAAAGTGATGACGATTGTATTTTTCCTTTCAACTATCATCGTTCGGTAATGTCGTTAGTTCCCTAAGCGTATAATACGCAAAACACTGAAACCAAACGGGCTTTCCCCACTTCACTGTACGGCTCCACACTTGTACACACTTGCTCGAGATACGTGTTGCTCGGGCTAAGGCTAAAGCGGAACTCAACTTAGCACATATAACTACAGGGTCATTAGCATCGTTTTATAGCATTTTTTCTCTATGCTTCAAATTAAGTTATTTTCAGTCAATCCAATAGTGCGGCCTAATAAGTAAACTTTAGAAAAATGTTCGAAGAACACAAATGACAGGAGATTCAGTAGCGTCGGTGAAAAATTCAAACTCAGTTACGGAAAGGATGGGATCATTGTCTTTTGTCAAAGAATGAGATTGACAAATAAATAAGATGTAGGCCTATTTAGTGAACAAGTACCTAGTATTATGCAAGTCTGGATGTTCATAAAATACACTTACATCAGGGATTAAAGAAGGCATATATTTATTCTCGAAATACATTTGTGATATACAGAGCTTCTTCTCAATGAGTGCTTTCAGAAATACTACGAATGTCTATGAATGTTATAAAGGGTCATTCAGACAGAATACCCATACATGCTGCTTCGAGTGGGATAAACATATTTAGGCGATTATTGTCATAAACTAAAGAGGATATACGGGAGTTTTTCTTTTACATATCGTAAAACATTTCTATCTGTGCCGCATTAGTATCATGGCAGACATGGAGGACATAATATTCAGTTTGTTTTCTCGTACTCTGAATGTTGTCTGGAGTGACAGTGGCTATGGGAGCAACAATCCTTTGTCTGTGGCGCTCAGAGACACGTAAATTTACACCATAAACAATGCTCTTAAAGTATCCCCAGAAGAAGTAGTCCATTGGTGTGAGATCGGGCTTTCTCGTGGGTCAGGGAATAGGGCCACCACTGCCAATCCGGCCATTCGGAAACTGAGCATTGAGTCCTTTGCGTACATTGTCCGGCGCAACACAGCCACAATAAGTTGTTCTAAGTTACATTGAACAACAACGTATTATTTGATTTCCGCGAACCAAAGCACGCGCTGAACTTTCTGCTGTGCGGTGCAGACTCACTATTCGTAGCGAGGGTTTACCACTCGGTCAAGGTTAAGGTCAGGCAACTAGAATGCAGTTTTAAGAATTCCTTTTTTCCATTTCAGCTTAAGACCTTAATTACCCCAATCCTACAGAAGGTCGTTCGGGATCTCTGATAACGAGTTTGAAGGCCGCTGGCGGCGCTGTTATCAACTTGAGCACGTCAAAAAGGGGAGTGATGATTAATGTCAGTACTGAGAACGTGTGTATGGTGTTTGGTGACATTAGCTGCAGCGATACTGAAGTGGATTGACCTTTACTGGGAAAGCTACACAAGAGCCTTTTCCGATGCTAAATATAATTATTCTCCAATCCAACGAATGTGCAAGAAGCGTTATTTGTTGTTATCAAACAACGCAATCAGTGATGTATTGAATAAAAAATGTAAAGGCCGACTGGGCTTAATTCCAAAGGGGGAAATGGGAAGCAAATACACGACCAGACACCAGAAGTGGTGAGGAATATAAAGGCCCTTCTCTGAGATGGTAACCCTTCCCCCAGAGGACTATCGCACAAAAGTCAACAGTTAACGACATAATCAATAAGGACCTGAAATTGGACAAGCAGCATAAACCTGGAGTTCACAAGCTGTTGCCTCGTCACATTTCGGAAGGTCGCACTAACGCAAGAAATCTGTGTGAGGGCCATCTGATAGGGGACATATGTAAACCTTGGGTGATATTAAACGAAGCGTATATGTACCTTAGTGACTGTAACAAACCCCATCCGATTTACTACCACCCTAGGGACAAAACAAATGATCAAACATTGTGTAAAGAATGCCAGGAAAGCTTCCCAAGCGGTTTCATGATCATCGCAGGCTACTGCTACAATGGCAAGTTAACCATTCACCGTGTCGCGCTAATAATGTGAAGGATTTAACACCCATTTACAGCACAGATATCCAAGCACTGTACGGGAGGGAAAAAATCAGGTATGGGTACATCAAGATGAAGCATCCAGCCCACCTCTCGATCGACTCGTCTATTCTTGGATAGAATGGAGATGGAAAGAGAAATACGTGCAGTACTTTTACGAATTTCCGGAGAAGGCACTCGATAGGTAACCCATGGAATCCTGTGCATTTGAACTCCTAGAAATGTCCTTAAGAATTAGACCTCCACGTACTATCAAAGGCCTGTGGAAAGCCTGTCAGGAAGAGTGGGATAATATAGACATGTTAGCTGTACGAAAAGTCTGCTGTATTGGAAATTGCGTTGTCGGGCTATAGCTTAAATTTCTGGCTCTCCAATTAAGCATGATCGTTGGTAGAGACATGCCTTTTATGTAAGCTAATTATCCTTCAAACATCGTCCCTAGAAACCACGAACGACCTTCTTCACTGTAATCAGCAATGTTTGAAATTAAGGGTGATCTTTTTCGATGACTCTCTATACATACCTAGTCCTCAGCCGAAACGCTGGTTTGATCTCCAATTACACAAACAGAAGCCATAGAATCTAGGATGACAATGAAGAGGCTTACTAGGGAGTGACGAATGTGATGGAGTCCCGTATCTATCTTCACGGAACCAGAAAGAGCTATCAGATATCCATCTGCTAAGACTACTGAAATGCAAACACAAAACGGAAGCTACAAGACATACTTTTACATTATTTATCGTAGCGACTTTCAGCACAAGAAATAATGTTGAAATTGCCGAAGACAAAGTTCACACAGTGAAAGTCAGATGAATGTAACAATTTTTGCAGCCAGTATCAGGAAACATAGTGAATTTTAAACATTGTACCTCACTAGTTATGGAACTTGGATTCAGATGTACCTTGCCTTGATGAAATTCTCCTTTCACTCCTCTTGGAATAATTTCGATTTTACGTTGTAAATATGTACTTTCAAACTTAGTTAAATTTAACTTTATTTTTTCTAAATTTTACTAAATCATGAACATCAATAGCTAAACGAAATATACCACCTCTACGGCACTGGATTGTCGCACTAATTATACTGTTGACCATATCTCTTATAATCTAGAGTTCTCTTCAATTAACAGACATGTACAGTTACGATTTTATGTTTTACATTGTACTTAGTAGCAGCTTGTTCCTATATAAACGGAAATATACATGTAACACTGATCTAGCAATGTCTACAAAATACACGTCGAAAATTATGAATATTGCCTTCATATTTCGTTTCACTAATAAAATTAATCTCATATTAGCGGGTTTATTGTCAGTATCTATAGGACAATGAGCTTGCTAGTCTACTTACCCAATGGAATACAAATTATAGCACGTTCCATTTGCTTTTCTTCGATGTGTTAGAATATTGTGTGCCTTTAATATATCTTGAAGGCATGCTGAGCGTATGGAATGAAGCAAGTATGTTCCCCATGATTGCAGCTGTTAAGTTATTAGGCACGCTACTGATAATTGACTGTTTCGGTCTTTTACGATGGAGAATTTTTGGAGAGCTCTGCAGTATTACTAGTGCAGTCGTTAAGGGAAGAATATCTCCTTTGTCTGCAACAGTAATGAGGTCTCGTCTGTTGCTAATTGCTGCAGTCTCACAGCGTCTCTCGCTCTGCTAAGTGTGCTAGTTGGGCGCTGGCTAGAGTACTGCTTGGGGAGACATCTTATTCCTCGTCAAACTTTCACACACGACATCCTGCTTTCCTGAATATCCATCAAAGCAACAGACGCAGTTCATTTAATTTCTAGCATTGCAATAGTGTGAACAACACGTCTGTATGATGACTAAAATTTACGCATGATCTTCGGACTCGGGTGACACAATTAGGCAGTAAGGAAAGTGACAATCCCGAGGTGTTCCTTTGGAATATTGAATAATATTCTACGAACGCTGGGTGATTTTTAGAACTTTCCTTTCTTTCTTTTCCTAGTTATACGATCTCCAATAGACGGAAAAGGGCTTCAGTACGTGTTTTTTTCCATATGGATGATGACATTAGTTCTTTGTCCTTCTAACCATCGTTCACCATAATCATCACTAATCAATGATAACACTACTTTCCTATATCGCCAAGTTAGAATGTGCAAAAAACGTACTTTCGAATGAAAATGGGGTGACTATGACTGAAACTCTAAATTGGACAGAACATATCAAAAACGTAAGTCAGAAGGTGTTTGCTACTCTACACCCACTGAAATTAAATAAAGATATTATACCACTAAACATGCGGCAAAGATTAACACAGACCCTAATTCTTCCTATCCTTGACTACTGTGATGTTATCTTGGTAGACGCTACTAAAGAACAAACTAGGAAACTGCAGCTTATTATGAATTGTTGCCTTAGATTCATTTTTAACCTAAGGTATGATGTGCATATTATTCCTTATTATCAAGCACTGCACTGGTTAAAACCTGATAAGGGACGTGAATATCATATACTTGTCTTAATACACAAACTCCTGCATAGTAACTCCTCCCAGGATTTTCATCTAAACTTCACTTCCTCTCTTCCTTCCATAATCGTAACACTCGCTCTGGCTCCACTTTAGCTATTCCTCTTCACCACTCTTCTGTGTATAATAAATCTTTCATTGTAACCGGTTCGAGGTTTTGGAATTCCCTGCCAGTAAGTGTCAGGGGCATTGACTCCTTCCTCAAATTTAAAATATCTTGCCGAGACTTCCTGTTGAGAGTTACCCTTTGAAGTGTGTATTGGTGAGTATTGTGTGCGTGTGATTGGTAATTGTAAAATTAAAAATTGTTTCTGTTAGTTTTATATAATGTAAACGTAAGGGTAGTTGATAAGTGTGCACATTGTAAGTGTGTGTGCAAGTGTCTGTGTGAGATAGAAAAGAGGACTGAAGTAACGAGCTAATAAGCTAATAAGCTGCATATTGTGTGGATGTGTAATTTAAGCTTAATTTAGGAAATAGTATAAGTAGTGTAATTAGTATAATTAGTAATAGGCAACCTTAATATTATTTGTTGTATTGTGGTTAAGTGTAAGAGAGGGCCGTGTGCCTTAACTTCGCCACATGAAAGAAGCCATAATAAATAAATAAATAAAAAATAAAAAATAAAGAACTATTCAATGGCGAGTGTTGCGACGTTTTCATTCTCACAAATGACAATATTTAAATAGTTTTACCAACGTTCTGATGACGTAATATCTTAATATTTTAATGAAAAAATAACCAGTTTACGACAAATTGCTTCCGGGTATTTTATATCATGTGAAAAACTATCCCCCCCTCCACGGTGACGTTTAGAGAACCTTAATGCCCTTATTATTCCTCGAAAAAAATATCAATAGGAATCTCGTCATCTCTAGAGAGCTTTTGATACAAATCCTGGATGAAAATAAGGTTAGAATTGTTTTTAATTCAGGATTGTCATTATATAAACCTACGTTGTTCGTATTCCACATGCCTTACTTTCTATGTAAGAAAGGCAATGCTAGATACCAATGTATTCATTCGTCATAGAAAATAAGTGCATCACGGATGCCTTGAGATGAGCCAAGGAATTGCAACTTTACTTTAATTCTGCAACGTTAATACTAACGTTTACTTCTTTGCTTTGAAAAGTAAAAACCTGAAAATTTATGGAAATAAAGTTTAGCTTCAATTATGGGGGGACGTACGTAAAAGTGAGGAAAAAGAGCAATTTTTTAATTTGCTCATAATATACCTTAATCTTTCACGATTTTAATTCTGGAATATTAGAGTTCAATTCAATCTGTAAATGTGAGAAAAATTAGTATCTGTAACTGCTTGTATACTGCCACGCCCACTTCTGTAGGAAGAGTTTTGTTTCCTTTGCTCTTGCGGAGAATTTCCACGTGTTTGTCTTTCTTCCATGGATACCTATCATAAAGAAAGCTGTGAAAAAGTATGGCTGCCACATTATTCCGGTTACTTTGTTGACAGTGTGTTTTGGATACCAGATCTTCTTTAGTGTCCTCGGGTACCCCATATAAAAATATTTTTCTTTCGGGTTTCCAGCTGTCGCTTTTTCTCCTGTCATCTCAATTCTTTTATCTCTTCCTCCATTCTTCTCACCTTATCCCTCAACCTTGATATTTCTTCATTATTTTGGACCACCATTTCTGTCACCTTGCCTATCTCCTCTTTCACTACTTCTCGTGGTTCACTAGATTAAACTCGTAGTAACTTTCTCATTTGTTCAGCTTGAGCTTGTGCTTGAGCCTTACCGATTTCCATCTCGTCCCATCCAACCGCATTATCATGATCAGGTCCGGGGTTCATCTCGACCCCTCCAATGACCAACAAGACTGCCATCACTGATGCAGCCATCAAAATTGAAATCAAACTCACCTTTTGTCCGGTTCTGCAACCCATGTTGCGCCTCGTGTGCCTGCATCTACTGTGCCAATAATCTACCGTCGCCCGGTACAATTCTACTGAAATCCCCATGTCAGCACTCACTCACTCAAAAACATTCCTCTTCGCTTGCACGATTATAACTGGGGTAACAAGTCACTATATTGTTTTCCAAATTTAATCCGTCAAATTTGAATTGCTTTTAAAAATAAAAATAAATAAGGTATCAAACCTTCGTTCCATATATATCTTCAAGTTATTCTTGAGATATTATGTGCCAAATTTGGTAACTTAGTAATTGATGGTTTTCAAAACAGGGTACATTTTAAGGGTAAATGTTTCAGAAAGTTCAAATATTCCTAGCACAGAAAACATGTAATTGATCACCACAAACATCAACACAAATATGCCCAGAACACGGAGAGATATGCCTGTCAAATTATATAACATTACCGTTAACACTCTTGGGAGTACAATAATTATTTAATGAAGTGCAATTTTGCAATAATTTTGCATTCTCTTCGATCTAATATTGAAGTGATAATGAGTAGTTACGCGTAGCCAGATTCCTTCGTTTCCCTTTTCATTTTCAGTGCTCTGAATTGCATTGAGAAAGTTGCATGTTCCATGACGAACAGGATAATCCCTTGATTCTCATGAAATAGGGTTTTATTTAATATACGGCTGATATGTAAAGGGATGGAATGTATGTTCATTTATTATTAGGTGTGTTTACGTTTTTATTAAAATACTAGGCTTCCGCAATAACCGATACCATGTTAGCTGATTATTTTCTCCCCGTTTACTGACATAGATTTCAACACTTTCACTGGTGGAAGTTTTGAGTTACGATGCTGGATTTGGGTTTTTAAAACTAGTAGTATTTCTTGTATTATTTTCTTTCCATTGAATTGTTTGTTGTACTGATGTTGTTGTTGTTGTTTTCTTGTGTATATATGTTCTTATTTATTATCACACTACTGTAGGCGACCATTTCCACCGGGATATTTCACAACTGCGATGTACATGTTAATAATAATAATAATCAACAAGACATAGTTACATCCATGAGGAAGAGGCGAATGACTTTCTATGGGCATTCGACTCGTATGAGTACTTACAGACTTACCAGCAAGATCTTTACCACTACAGGCAGAGAGAAAGCGTCCAAAAGTAAAAAGATCACCACAGTGAATTCCGACTTAGAACAGCTGGGGATTTCAGAACAAAACATTCAGGATCGTGTATTATTCCGGCAGTTAACCTTTCAAGGTGTCTTTCCAGAGTCTCTCACCAGCAGACAGAGTATAGGCACCACCCGACCGAAGTGGAGCGAGGAAAGGAAACAAGCACACAGCGAGAAGATGAAAGCTTTCTGGGCAAAGAAAAAACAGAATTGCCATGCAAGGAGTCGAAACGAGCCCCGTGGTCCTCAGTAGGCCCAAAGGACAATAATAATAATAATAATAATAATAATAATAATAATAATAATAATAATAATAATAATAATAATAATAATAATAATAATAATAATAATAATAATAAAGCTACGTGAATGACGCTTCGTAAGTACTTCATGACAATTGTTAAATGGTCACATAAAGCAGTAAAGATTATACCTCGAGAATAATGAATGAGAAGGAAATGTGGTTATATACCATAAGACCACTTGAGAAACGTAAACGTCAAGTAAAGTATTGGAATTGATGTTAGAACACGTGCTGCGACGATAACTTTCTTCGAAGCAAAAATGCAAGTCATATACAGAGTTTTACCTGTTCATATCGTACTCATATCTGTGAGGTCTCCAGTTTTACGTTGAATCCGAGCCACAGGAACGTGAATATTCACTTATATTCTATTGCTTTAAATTTGGCTATACGTCGCACCGACACAGACAGGTCTTATGGCGGCAAAGGGATAGAGAAGTGCTAGGAGTAGGAAGGAAGCGTCCACGGCCTTATTTAAGGTACAGGCGAGCATTCCCCTGGTATGAAAATGGGAAACCACGGAAAATCGTCTTCAGGGCTGTCGATCCCACTATCTCCCGAATGCAAGATCACAGCTGCGCGCCCCTAACAACGCTGTCTACTCGCCAGGTCATTTCAAATTTCAGGCATGTATCTTTGGAGATTCGAAATGCGATCATCTTAATGAGAAGGCCATGAGCACGCCACTCTGATATTGAACCTCGTTCCTCAGAGCAGTTTCATTTGTCAACATATATAGAGCAAACCTTGCGGTTTACTTGGAATATTAAGAGCTTATGTCTACAGCCATCAATATAGGTGACTTCGGGCATATACCATGGCAACTATCGCTTTACGCACGATTGAAGTATCTACCGCACAAATGGAAATATATATATGGGAGTAGGGAATGTAAGGTTCTGTGGAATGTGTGAGTAGGTTTACCGGGTATAGGATATAAAACCATGAAATGCACGTGCTGCATGGTGTTCATTCTCAGTACAGTAATCTCTACGGTTAGCCCTCAAAGTAGTTCCCTAGATTGTCTACAACACGTTGGCAACGATGAAGGTTAGGTGGCATACCAGTCCCCTCAGCGTGTGTAAATTTTGCAGCCTCGTGTTTCACAACGTTGTCAATGTCCTCTCGTATGCCAAACCGTCATCCACGCAACGGCTCTATCACTTTGCAATGAGGTAAGGTGTTCCAGTACTTACTAACCCCAGCGCTGAAGTTGCCTGCCTGCACCCTCTGCTGCAGGCATTGCGGCGTTTTCATAGACGAATATGTGAGACCTATATCCAGAGCCCGAGTGTTTAGGCTGTAATAGGATACAATGCAAACATACTAAATCAAATCTACGCGGACATCAGTTCTGCTATGAGATTTGCATAAATATTAGGGTCCTGGCCTGTTAGAACCACCGCACTTCGTGTTACTCTCACTATATTACGGAATAATGGGTAGACGACACCACCTATCAGATACTTTGGTTTGCATATTGACCTATTACTTCATATTTCAAATACTTGTAATACTTCTCATCCTATCACAGTCTCTATACTAGATCTGCTAATAATTCAATTCTTGCTTTAACTTCCATTTGCGATCATTCATTCATTCTGTCGTGAGTGGAAACTCCTTCACGAAAGTATCTGAGGGTTAAGCGCCATTCGCACTTTCAAAGACGCACTTTGGAGACATGTTACGTACCTGTAAGGATATTTGTTCTTTGTCAATTTGATGCTGTTACTCGCAACCCTGGTGGAAGATTAGTTTAAAATTCTTAACCGTTTTATTTTTCAAATATTAAATTTTATGCACTACCTCCTTTTACATGTCGGATATTAGTTTTAATAAGTTTTCCTTTTATTACATTTAATTTATTTCACCTTAATTTAATCTCATCACCTCATAACTCTTGTTTTATTACTAATTTGTGTCAAATATAATCAGTGTAACATAATACAAGCCGGCCCCGTGGTGTAGGGGTACAGTGCCTGCCTCTTACCCGGAGGCTCAGGATTCGATTCCCAGCAAGGTCAGGGATTTTTACCTGGACCTGAGGGCTGGTACGAGGTCCACTCAGTCTGCGTGATTAGAACTGAGGAGCTATCTGACGGTGAGATAGCGGCCCCGGTCTAGAAAGCCAAGAATAACGGCCGAGAGGATTCGTCGTGCTGACCACACGACACCTCGTAATCTGCAGGTCTTTGAGCTGAACAGCGGTCGCTTGGTAGGCCAAGGTCCTTCAAGGATTGTAGTGCCATTGGGGGGGGGGATAACATAATACATTTCAGTGCCTTAGATCGAAGAGAAGGCCTGAAGGCCTTAATCCTGCCAGGTAATATAAAACATTACTTAGTTACTATTGCAGCATATACTTGAGGACTCTACTTCTAGCTGAAGTAGTGTCGATCTCCTGTCCACGTCCACAAGCACGGTAATTACTGCATGTGACACTAGCAGGTCTTCCAGAACGTTGGACGCCGCTGTTCGTTTCACGCCCGTGCTGGAAACCTGCTGCCCATTTCGCAACGGTCCATTATTCCCGAATGGTCCCAGAAACTGTCTGTGACATTCTTTGTCACTGCGACTCCGGCGAACGGTCAGTTTGATGTACTCACGTTGTTCTTACCACATCGCATCCATTTCTGAGGATGTCAGCAACTACCCGAAATGGAGGAGATAGGTCTGTAGCGATACAGTGGGGATCGTATGTCGGGATTAAAGCTAGCAAATACAGAGATACACTCTGTTATAAGCATTTTATAGATCTACGATATACAATTATAACTATTCCCTATCACAAAATTTTCAAAATAACACCTGGTGAAAAGCAGGTCCTAATAGGCCCTCACCGAGCTCGATAGCTGCAGTCGCTTAAGTGCGGCCAGTATCCAGTATTCGGGAGATAGTAGGTTCGAACCCCACTGTCGGCAGCCCTGAAAATGGTTTTCCGTGGTTTCCCATTTTCACACCAGGAAAATGCTGGGGCTGTACCTTAATTAAGGCCACGGCCGCTTCCTTCTCACTCCTAGCCCTTTCCTGTCCCATCGTCGCCGTAAGACCTATCTGTGTCGGTGCGACGTAAAACAACTAGCAAAAAAACAAAAACAAACAACTAATAGGCCCTCTGTTGTATGAAACCACACTAGTTTTCATCCAGCATCCTCGGCCGAATGAACAGAGAATGATATACTTTTCGTAAACGTCATGAATGTCTGCCTGGATCTTATCGATCCACCGCTTTAATGGCAATCTATGTGGCTCTATTCCATCCAGGTCTAAATCCGCTAGCGAAACGTTTCAGATGATCAAATAGAAACCGCCCGAATCACCACGACGGGAAAAGACGCGGAAATGTACGTCAAAGTCTATGCGGCCCTTGAACTGTTAGCACCAGTCCAGGAACACATCGACTGTAGTACGTACATAGGTGGACAATGTGTTGCCTACACTGTAAGCGCCAGTCATCATCACTGGTGGACTGCCTATCAGCAGGTCTTCGTATGCATTCTCCACGCTGTTCTGTCTTCAGCCATTCTCTTTGTCTTCGAATAGCTTCTATTCACCATTACACTATACACTAACTGATACCTCTTCCTTTCTTCAGTTTCCCTTCCAACGCTTCGGTTATTAAACAGTTTCGTTGCAAGCAGTGGCCTCACCAATTTATGTTCCTCTTTGAATGCATTCCATTATCGTTCTCCTTCCTTCACCCACTCTTTTTAATACTTCCTCACTTCTTACTTTTTCCTGCCAGCTGTTTTTCTCCATCTTCCGCCAGATCCACATTTCAAATGCTTCTAGTCTACTTTCTTCCTCTTTTCTCAACGTCCAAGTCTCATCCCCATAAAGCGCCACGCTCAACACAAAGCATTTCACTAATCTCTTCTTAAGGTCCCTATTTAGAGGTCCACTTAACAGTGTCCTTCGTTTCAGCGACCGTTCAAGGAGTTATTGATTGTAGTACATGAGTGTACGCTATATTGTCTACACTGTAAGAGCCAATCGACAAACTTTTTGACTCTAGTGTATACCAGAGTACCAAAGAAGTATACATTATACGTATTAAAGGGTTAGGGTTAGGATTTTACAAGCAATCTGAGACATTCTTCTTCATAGTTGGGAAGCAGTGAGAATTTAGTAACTTAGAATGAGTTCATGGTTCGAAGTAGTTTAGACAAGGCTGTAATCTTTCATCTTCCCTCTTCATTGTATACATGGGTCATTTACTGAAAGGTATAAGATAACAGGGAGAGGTTTACTTTGTTGGAAATGTGGTAATCTGGTCTTTGCCGACGACGAGCGAAATTTTCTTAATGGCAGACTGTGTTGAAAGCCTTCAATCTAATATTCTGGAATTTGAAAAGAGGTGTAGGAAATATGATTTGAAACTTAGCATTTCGTAGACTAATATGATGAGTGAAGAAACATAAGAGGAATAAATATCTGTTAGGAATTCTAAACTGAAAATGGTAGATCATTTCATGGTAGTCAGATTGACCTAAGGTGCGAATACAGTGAGCTGACAGTTGCCACCAACAGGATTATGCAAGAAGGAAGTGAGTTCGTCGACAAAACTATATTTTCATCTGTTTGTTTTCTGATTGCCTTTTTGCGGTACGTGAGTGAAAGCTGAGGGTATTCAAGATATGTTATTCATAATTTGCAAGTAACGGCCAATCCAGGATAATCTCTGTTGCGAACAAATGGAAACAATGAGAGAAGGATAAATGAGATGAGGAAATAAAGGCCAATTGAGGAATAAACTCGATGGGTGAAGCCGTATATGTAGACCTACTTCGGTGGTGGGGTCATGTCACGTAAATATAGGGGATAGGTTACAACTTTATAGCAGAACTGCCCCTTAGAAAACCCGACATATTGCAAACTTCCAACTGTGACTGCGGATTTTGGAACCATTATTTAACTGCCAGATGCTTTCAACATCTGACTCTCTGGAAGATCTATTCTTGGCAGGACTCATTGCTCTAGAACTAATCTCCTTCTGGTCAAACGTGGTTTACTTCTACTTATGTATACCAGGAATTATGTCTTAGTTTCCTTGTTTCCTGCGTATTAATGATGTTCCTAAATCGAAATAATGTTTATATTCCGGAATCATTTTTTTGAGGATTTAATTGATATTTGTTCTCATTAGTATACTCCATATCATTATCTGGATCGTCCGCAATGTCAGATAAAACTAGTCTTTGTTTTTTTAGTGGCAATCAACAAATGTCAATAGCCTTAGGAGAAATGTAAACATATAATTCACACGGTTTTGTATTCTCAATTATTATTTGAAATGAAAGAAACGTTTTATAATAGATTGAAATTTAATATTCGCTTGATTCATCCCACACAAAAGAAGTAGTGGTTAAACGAAGATCATCTCTAAGCTGAATATATGTATATTTTATTATTGAATCCGGGAACTCACGACTGATCTTTCTGTCAGACGTTTAGTGTCACGTGATCAATTTTCCCTAGAAACAATATTGGAATGGAGAAGAAGTTGCAGCTTGTATTTGTAATACTTTTAAGACGTTCTGACCATAGAGGATCCAACTGGTATAGAGCGAGAGTTGACCGATAAATTGGAAGTGAAAGATTTTACGAGTGGACGAATGGTAGACAAAAATACCCATAAACACAGAAGGGAAGAGAGGAAGAAAGAAAGTGAGAGAGAGAGAGCAAATATTATTCCCTGCATCTGGTTATTAATATTTTATGTCACGTCGTAATTACCTCCATAAAAAGCTCTGCTGAATTTGAGTTTACGATTCCCAAGTTAATTTCCTGGGGACGGCAGGTGATGTTTATGGAGGGTTATTTCTCTATGTGGGTGCACTGGTGAAATTCGTTACCATTTAATGAAGTATTGATTAATTTACCAACTCGACGGCTTGATGTTGAATTATACGAATACGTTTCCTAGAAAATTAATTACCACACTAATAAGATGACGTTCTGGATATCGTTCTGGTATGAGAACTCTCTATGATACTAATCAAATAATAGATAGCGTAAAATGGTATAAAATAAATTTGAATCAGTTCCATCTAATTATATTTAAGGGCATAGAGAAGTTATCTTAGCTGAAATAAAATTTTAGAAAAGTTCACTACCAGTCCTTCAATGCTTTTAGCAAAATATTTATTTTACTGGAATGATTAATGCGAAGCGGACTCAGAATATGTGCTTTGGAATTTAGAAGTAAAAGACACGGAAGTAGCGATATTGATTGCTGGTAAAAAAAGACAGGTATGAACATGATACGGGTGTACTTGTAATAAACTAATGAATGCTAAGTTATGAAAAGACTCGAGAGATAAAACTATCCGCATAATCTCGCTTGGGCCGTTATGTCATGTGGTGCATATGAAGGAGGATATCATATTTATAGTATTAAAATCAGACAGGTCGCATTGTACTTGTTCAGTGAACTTAAATAGATGTTAAAATACTTATTAGAGTCATTAAGGTTGTGGAAAGACCACCTACTGTCACTGTGGTGCACTACAGTAGAGAGTTTGCACCACACGATGTTGTCGTGACAGTTCTTCGCTAGTTATAGCAAAAGGCAGTTGAGTGCTTACTGTGTGGTATCTGTTGTGAACGGAGTTGAATGTGAGCGGAGGAATTTGAGAATATCGCAGTTTGAGCAACAGCAAAAATTCAAGATCTGCCAAAATATCCCAAATCTGCTAGTGAAACCTTTGATATTATTAAGGCGAAGTCGTCCGTATCACGACGATGGGAAAAAGTAACGTCAAGGCAGGTCAAAGTCTATGTGATCCTTGAATTTATTGTTAGCGCCAGTCCAAGAACTGTAGTAATGGTAGTGGCATTCGACTGACGCCTACAGCGTAGGCAACATAGTGTGCACTTATGTACTACAGTCATTTGAGGCATATGAAGTAGGTAGGTAAGGGTTATTCTGCCCGAAGGCAGGTCCGAACCTCGGCAGAGGTATTCCTGAGCCGGAGTTTACTTGCAGTAGGGTGGCCAGTTCCTTTCCACTAATCCATTCCCTTACCCCACACCAATAGCGCGTGGCAACCCATCCAACTCTTGACCACGCCCAATATTGCTTAATTTCGTGTTTCAACACGGCTACGGCCGTTGGCTGAGGCATATGAAAGAGGATACCATATTCGAATCAGTATGATGTTATGACGAAATCGCAGTAGTTCATGACTGTAATACACTGTATAAAGTACCTCTTGAACTTATATGGTGAATTTGCTTCAATCATGCTCAAAACTTCCGACGAAATGAATTTATAAAATGTAGTACATAAGTGACTGTAGTACTGTATTACATAAGTGTACATAATGTAGCCTATACTGTAGGTGTCAGTCCAAGAACTTGCTGACTGTAATACACGAATGAACGCCTTTTTGCCGGCACCGTAGGTGCAAGTCCATGAACTTGACTATAGTTGTAGATCTAAATATTTGAAAATAACGGCTCAAGGGAGACGTTGAGGTAAGTTTAGTGTTTTTAATAAAAATCAGATACAGCATTCTCGCATCCTTAAATTGACCATTTCATATAGTTATAATTAATGTTAGAATGCTTAAGACCTAAAAATCTCCCAAATATGCAGGCAAATATGCTGTTAAAGGTCAAATATGACCAAAAATGGAAAATACGACCAACGTATTATTTTTGCCACCAGCTCATTTGTATTAAATGTACAATGCATTACACGAAATTGTTTCACAAATTCCATTAGTTTATTTTCTACTTGCTTTAATTGAATTCCACTGGTCTCTATCTTAAATTAATTCACTATACGTCATACGTCTGTGATCAGTACTGAAGATTTTTTTAACTAACATTGCAGTCGTGCACAGCAGTGACAGAGGCTACAGCAGAGCTCCTGCAAATGCACGAGTATCGTATTAGTTATTGGAATTAAGAATGACCCGACACTTTGCAAAATAGGATTTTACCAAGATTAGAGAAGCATTCTTAACCGAACTCTTCAACGCAGTTTCTTAATTTTACACTTTCACTATTCTTCCTTCAGGCATCGGTTCTCTCACTCTTAAGGTAATCATGAAGCCTTGAAAATGGTTTCTGTTCAATGTTTTGAGGATGTGTGGGGAGGAAAGTAATTTAGGCGCTACGTGAAGTAGTCATTCGTCACAAGTGATAAGTCAGATAAGAGGAAAGTCCCTTGTGGTATGTCATTGTCTCTTAAGAAGAGCGACATTCCAGTGGACACAAATACCCGCACTGCAAGTCTTACTCAAAATGAAGTTACTCTAAACTAGTGTTGGCCGTCCCGTTAAGGGCACTTGCATCCGGAAGATGGATTCGAACCCTACTGTCGGCAGCCATGGAGATGAATTTCCGTGATTTCCCATTTTAACACCAGGCAAATGAATGAAGGTCACTGCCACTTCCTTCCAACTCCTAGGTCTTTCCTAACCCATCGTAGCTATAAGACATATCTGTGAGGTGCGGCGTAAAGCAAATTGTAAAAAAACTCTAAAGTAGTGATGAAAACTCACACGAGATACAATAAATACGAAGTACTTTAGCTTCGGAGCCTGAGTTTCAAGTTCCAT
Source organism: Anabrus simplex (assembly GCF_040414725.1). Classification (NCBI taxonomy): domain Eukaryota; kingdom Metazoa; phylum Arthropoda; class Insecta; order Orthoptera; family Tettigoniidae; genus Anabrus; species Anabrus simplex. The sequence goes on from NC_090270.1 coordinate 326,914,104, forward strand.
CATGATGCCACAAACACATTTACACAAGCAAATCCGACATCAAATTCAATGCAAAGTACATATTTCAGTGAAAAATATGACTTTAAACAACAAAGAATGACTGAAATATAACCAATAATTTTAAGTGGTAAAATTTGCATTTATATTCCCTACTAGCGAATGTACCCGTGCTTCGCTACGGTATTCTACATTGTATTCGAATATCGAAGTAAATAGTGTACATGCAGTAAATAAGATTGTTTTAAAATTGCATGTCTCTTAGCGTTATCCGAGAAAGAGCATGGGGAGGTCCCCGTACGTTGTTTGCAATGTAAAGTGTTTGTTATGGATTTGTGATATAACGACAGGCTCATTTGCCTACTGCCATTCACAATCGAGTTGGGAAGTTTACATTATAATTGCAGGCCCCATTGCCTACTATGCGGACAGAATCGATTTGGGGAGTTTTCGTTAACATGGCAGCCCCCCTTTCCTACTTCCAGACAGATTACAGTTTTTATTATAATGGCAGGCAATTACCCTACTATCACTCGAAATTGAGTTGTGCAGTTATCATTATAATGCCAGGCCCATTTTCCTACTTCCAGCCAGCTTACTGCCAGTCACACCAAGCTGGTGAGTTTCCATCAAAATAGCAGGCCACTATGCCCAATGCCAGTCACATTTTAGATGAGGACATTTCTTTATAATGGCGGGCACCCTTGCCTACTGCCAAACACAATCGGGTAGGGGAGTTTTAAACAAAACTGCATGCTCACTTGCCTTCTGCAAGTCAAATGGAGAAGTGAACTATTCATTACAATGTAGACCTTACTTACTAATGACAGTTACACAGGAGTTGGAGAAGGAACCCTTTCATACTGCCAGTCAAAGTCGGTGTGGGGAGTACTGATTACAATAGCAGACCCACCCTTTCCCGATCGCTACAAATCGACATCAGTGAATATATATAGATCAACATACGAAAGTATATGCGTGTTTACAATATTGAAGACCTTCATTTACAGATTAACTGCTACTAAACGTACGTCATATCGACAAAGGATTATACCATAAGACACGCCGGATTTAGTGGCCTAAATGGCTGGTCCTATGATATGTCATCTATTCTTGGGTCAGATTGAGTTAGAAACGTGGAACAGGGTAACGTTCTTGTAAGATTATGTCACATTACATTACTTTTCGTATAATTATGTGACAGCTACATACATAGCATTTGGCTCATATATGGCTACTGGGTGGGCCAATTTTCGTGAAGAGTTTGATGATTCTGTATTTCATATAAGTAATCGAAGGTATGAATTATGCATGTGAAAATTTCAAATTGACTTAACATCCATTAATAGAGAAAAATCAAGCGTAAAAGGGATACAGATACGGCAAAAAGTCATAAGACCAAGGTTGTAGATCATTCCAAATTGAACGGAGATTGTGCAATCTGTTATATGACAGGAATTTCCGAAGGTCTGCACCATCATTAAAATTGCCTGCATATTTCGATATTCTTCGGGGATAAAAAGTGAAAAATTTAATGATCTTGGACGTTTTCCGTTCGTTACAGGCTAAAACGTATAATTTTGTCAAATTTCAATTATCTTCTTTTCCTTCTGCCAGATTATGCCGCAAACTGGATTTTGGGCGAGGCGGGTAAAAATTAGGACTTTCAGGAAACTAAACCAAAAATTATGCAGATGGTCATTATTACCCCTTAAACGGAAAACTGTACGAAAATTTCGCAAAAATAGTCAGTGTAGAGGCACACAGTCGTTACGATTGGATTTATATAGATAAGGAATCTGCTCCATGTAAAACACCTTTTTGGCTATGTCCGCTGGACTTAACCTGCAAAACTGACCATTCATGATATCTCCCTTATTAATCCTCCTGACGAAAAAATGCACATGAAAAAAAGGTTTAGAGGTGGAATTCCATCACGTTTGGTCGATTTCCAGTCAGGTTGGTCTTGTTCTGTATATTTTGTGGAAGAATAAAATCACCATTTCGGTTCCCTATAAACCGCCAGTCCATTCCGGAACATGAAATGTAATTTACGTTTAAAACCTACCTTTGGACAGGTGGATGCTAAATATAAATTTTGGTTGGAATGTCTTCAGTAGTTTTCAATTTGTAAGGAATACGCTTTACACGCACCCGCTCGTCCGATGGGACTTGTACAGAAAAACGGTCCGTTAATGATATCTCCGTTATTAATCATCGTATCGAAATGTTGCACATGAGAAAAAAGGTTTAGAAATTAATTTCTACCAAGGCAGGTAGATTTAAATTAACTTTGGTTGTGTATATATTGTGGAAGTGCAAAATCACTGTTTCGGTTTCGTATAAACCCCCAGTCAGTTCAGGGATTTAGAAACAATATTTGCCTTTAAACCTATCAAGGACAGGTGTATTCTAAATATGAGTCATGGTGGAAATAGATCCAGTAGTTTATAGCACTCGCGTACATACGGCGTAATTAAGAAAGTAGAAAGTAATAGAAAATGGATTATAACTGAGTACAGCCGGATAACGACAAATATGTGAATGCCAAGTTAATGTATTGGAAAATCAAATGCCCCTCAATAAATTATGCTAGTGTGAGTTATGGATATAATAAAGCGGTAACAGAGGAGAAAATCAGGTCCATTGATTCCTAGGTAAACAAATAATAAGATGACTAATGGTGTTATTACTTAATCTATTCGAAGGCGGTTATAACATCCAACGATATTCCGCCAATATCCCGCAGATAGGCCTATTGAGGCCTCTCTTGCCTTCTACCCAAGGAACAACCACGAATTTAAAAGCATGATGAGGAAAATGGCAATACGTTACTTCCCTGCTGGCATGCAGTCAGAGACGTTGCCATGGTAACCTGTAGGTTCGTTGTCGGTCTGTTGGTCACTCAATGCAGAGCATGTTACCAGCAGAAAATTGTAAATTTCTCCGCAATGTAAAGAGTAAGGTAAATTATGAACATAACGAAAGTTGTTTATAATGAAGAGACGTTTCACGTACGGTAAACGAACTTTACAGAAAATTAATAGTATAAGAGAAAATGGAGGAAAACCATTCTGGTTTTCCTATAAACCCCCGTCTATTCAAATATTTTAAAATGATACGCATATCGAAACCTTCCCCGGGAGGAGAATACTCTAAATATGAAGTTTGGTTGAGATCTATCCAGCCGTTTCGACGTGATGGTGGAAAAACCATTCCGGTTTTCCTATAAACCCCCGTGTATTTAAAGATTTTAAAATGATATGCATATCGAAACCTTCCCCGGGAGGAGTATACTCTAAATATGAAGTTTGGTTGAGATCTATCCAGCCGTTTCGACGTGATGGTGGAAAAACCATTCTGGTTTACCTATACACTCCACGTGTATTCAAAGATTTTAAAATGATATGCATATCGAAACCTTCCCCGGGAGGAGTATACTCTAAATATGAAGTTTGGTTGAGATCTAACCAGCCGTTTCGACGTGATGGTGGAAAAACCATTCTGGTTTTCCTATAAACCCCCGTATATTCAAAGATTTTGAAATGATATGCATATCGAAACCTTCCCCAAGAGGAGTATACTCTAAATATGAAGTTTGGTTGAGATCTATCCAGCCGTTTCAACGTGATGGTGGAAAGACCATTCTGGTTTTCCTATAAACCCCCGTGTATTCAAAGATTTTAAAATGATATGCATATCGAAACTTTCCCCGGGAGGAGTATACTCTAAATATGAAGTTTGGTTGAGATCTATCCAGCCGTTTCGACGTGATGGTGGAAAAATCATTCTGGTTTTCCTAAAAAACACCCGTGTATTCAAATATTTTAAAATGATATGCATATCGAAACCTTCCCCGGGAGGAGTGTACTCTAAATATGAAATTTGGTTGAGATCTATCCAGCTTTTTCGACGTGATGGTGGAAAAACCATTCTGGTTTTCCTATAAACACCCCGTGTATTCGAAGATTTTAAAATTATATGCATACAGAAACCTTCCCCGGGAGGAGCATACTCTAAATATGAAGTTTGGTTGAGATCTATCCAGCCGTTTCGACGTGATGGTGGAAAAACCATTCTGGTTTTCCTATAAACCCCCCGTGTATTCAAAAATTTTAAAATGATATGCATATCGACACCTTCCCCGGGAGGAGTATACTCTAAATATGAAGTTTGGTTGAGATCAATCCAGCCGTTTCGACGTGATGGTGGAAAAACCATTCTGGTTTTCCTGTAAACCCCCCGTGTATTCAAAGATTTTAAAATGATATGCATATCGAAACCTTCCCTGGGATGAGTATACTCTAAATATGAAATTTGGTTGAGATCTATCCAGCCGTTTCGACGTGATGGTGGAAAAAAACATTCTGTTTTTCGTATAAACCCCCCGTGTATTCAAAGATTTTAAAATATGCATATCGAAACCTTCCCCGGGAGGAGTATACTCTAAATATGAAGTTTGGTTGAGATCTATCCAGCCGTTTCGACGTAATGGTGAAAAAACCATTCTGGTTTTCCTATAAACCCCCCGTGTATTCAAAGATTTTAAAATGATATGCATATCGAAACCTTCCCCGGGTTGAGTATACTCTAAATATGAAGTTTGGTTGAGATCTATCCAGCCGTTTCGACGTGATGGTGGAAAAACCATTCTGGTTTTCCTATAAACCCCCCGTGTTTTCAAAGATTTTAAAATGTTATGCATATCGAAACCTTCCCCGGGAGGAGTATACTCTAAATATGAAGTTTGGTCGAGATCTATCCAGCCGTTTCGACGTGATGGTGGAAAAACCATTCTGGTTTTCCTATAACCCCCCCGTGTATTCAAAGATTTTTAAATGATATGCATATCGAAACCTTCCCCGGGAGGAGTATACTCTAAATATGAAGTTTGGTTGAGATCTATCCAGCCGTTTCGACGTGATGGTGGAAAAACCATTCTGGTTTTCCTATAAACCCCCCGTGTATTCAAAGATTTTAAAATGATATGCATATCAAAACCTTCCCCGGGATGAGTATACTCTAAATATGAAGTTTGGTTGAGATCTATCCAGCCGTTTCGACGTGATGGTGGAACAAACAGACAAACAAACAGACACGAACAATTTTATTTATATAGATAAAATAAGAAGGATGAACACGCTCAGGAACGTTAAATTCCTGCTTAATTCCAACAAGTAGTGAAAACGTAACCCGGGAAAATATATGAATCGTGTAGTTTCAAAACCCCCTATCTCCAATTTTCACGAAAATGGAGATAAAGATTGATTTGATTTTGCTGTGGGCATGTCCACCGCTGTATACTATTAGTACGCATCAAATCCCGCTCTAACAGTTCGAAATTCAATGTCAAAGTACGGGGTTATTTTCATATTCCGCCATCTCCAACGCCTTGCGCTCGGCGATAGATAACATAACCCGCCATCTCCGCCGGCCAATAGGAAGGCAATACGTAACCATGTGTTAGGGGCGCGAGGAGCTCTTGGCGCGACAGTGAGGAAGCATTTGTGTTGACACAGTGTCGTGTATTGTCTATTACTAATGGATTCACCTCATAAATGTATTGAGAAGTGTAGCCCTGGCAAGGGTAGAAAGAAATTACGTAACGAACAGCAGTGGAAATGCAAGGAAGCAAAAATATCAAGGTATGTTTTCTTATAGTAACATTATGTTATTACGTTCCTCTCTTGTGAGCATAATTGTAGAACTGTATCAGAAATTGCACTTTTAGAATAAGCTTTAGAAAACATGTATTGCTGCATGAAGTCGGCGCGCGGTGTTGTGCCGGATCGGTCGTTCTCCTCTCACAAAATGGCCGCAGTTCGAATCTCGGCCAGTGCACGTTCGATTCCCGAAAGCCCGTACCATTGTGGCTTTGTGCAGCTTCTGATATTACCTTCTATGGTCACATTGAGAAGCAAACTTCCCTTTCTTTTTCGATGCAGGCCATGCGTAAATACCTATGATATTTTAGTAAACATACACATTCTCGTAAGTGAAAAGGGTGTTTATTACACAGGTACTCGTCGGCTGGACCTCCTGTCACACCAATGTGCGGCCACAAATCCAAGGCCTACCAGTGCGGAGATATTTCTTTGTTGGATGTGAAGAAGTTTCATTCGGTATTCTACTCTACAGCATCAAAACTGCAGCAGGATAGTTTCATTATTAAGCATGTTTCTTGCATACCAGTGACGAGACGCAGGCCGGGTAACAATATCAGATCCGGAAAAGCTCACACATTCAAGTACACTATTCGGAAACGGGATGGAACGATGGTACCAGTTTGCCGAGAAGCATTTATGGGAGCTCTCCTATTGAAGAAGGACAGAATTCAAGGGGTACTAAAGCGTCATTTTGAATCTGGGGGAATGCCTGTGGAGAGAAGAGGGGGAGACAGAAGAAGCTATGCCAGTAAACCAAAACGTGAGGCCATCTGTAAATTTATTGAATCGTTTCGTGCTAAAGAGCCGCACTACTGCCGTACCAAGTCAGCGGCACGTATGTACCTGCCATGTGAACTAAATATCAAAGAAATGTGGAGACAATACAATACCACTGTTGAACCTGAATTGCAGGCAAAGCACGCCTTCTTTAGGAATATCTTGAATCGTAACTATAATATTGGTTTCGGAAGTCCGAAGACTGATGTTTGCTCAACTTGCTCACAACTAGACGAGGAACTAAAAAATTGCACATCAGAACATGCAAAAGTTGCCCTGCAGACCAAGAAACGAGTCCACAAGTTAAAATACAGTGCATTCTACGAGTATTTAAGAGAAGAAGATGAGTCTATTCAGTCTGTTTCCTTTGATTGTCAGAAGAACATGCTATTGCCCAAGCTAAATGACCAAAGTGCTTACTTCAGCAGGCAAATAAATGTGTACAACTTCACTGTAGTGTTTGGAAGCTCTAAGACGTCACTGACGCACGAAAATGTGATGATCTATTCATGGAATGAAGCTGACTTTCGTAGAGGTGCTAATGAAATTGCAAGTTGTTTGTTTCATGCTCTTAACAGCATTGATCTGTCACAAAAAAAAACTGTACGCCTATTTGCAGACGGATGCGGTGGACAAAATAAAAACAGTATTCTTGTGGGTATGGTTAGTAAGTGGCTTCTATATGCACCAGTGACTGTGAAAGAAGTTGAAATTTACTTTCCTGTAGTTGGTCATTCGTTTTTACCACCCGACAGGGTGTTTGCACGTATAGAGAAAGTTGTTCGAAAAAGAGAAGTTATCCTTAAGCCAGAGGTATACAACAATATTTTCAGTGAACATGGGAAGCTTCTCCAGCCTGGTTGTGAAGTACCAATATTTGACTGGAAGACTGCTGTTCGAGATGTGTTGAAACCTGTCGGCTCGTGGCATTTTCAGTTCAGTCCTGCGAAAAGAATTTTTCTAAAACGGAAGAAAAGCAATATATTGGTACAAGGGGAAGTTGCTTACCGTTGTACATTTGGCCAGCCAAAGAGTGTGTTAAAGAGAGGCAAAACCTTTTCTGGACTGGTTCCACAGTTAATCGAAAAAGGCAATGTTCCATTAAACAATGCAAAAGTGAAGGATGTGTGCAGATTGGTTGAGAAACATTATGGGGCTAGATGGAGGGAGCTTGCAGATCTCCAGTTTTATGTTTCGCTGGAAACACGACAGGCTGAACATCGTTGCAGTATGACAGAAGAGCAAGAAGAAGAAGAAGAAGAATACTGTGAACCAAGAGATGATTCCGTATCCTTGTTTTATTAGATTGCAATAATATGATTATGTTTTTATTCTTCAGAGACAAAAACATTCCATATTCTCAATGAACATTTAAACATTTTATACTGTATTTCATGTTTTCAATTCGTTTTCCATCTCATTGTGCTACACAGATGTTAGTAAGTGAAGTAAACATAGTATCTTTGAGCATTAGACACTAAGAGTATGTTTGCAATATCCATGTTTACTTTCAAACCCCGCCATGTCCACCTGTGACTTTCAAAACCCCCTATGTTCAAGATAAATATTGCCCTAGTACAAAAATGTAGAGATGAAACTGCATACATTTTGTGTATTTTGTTCAATATGAGCTAATTAAAGTAAAAGTAAAGAAAATGTTAAAAAGGAGTGTAAAATGCAGTCATGGCAGTTTTTTGCCCTTCCTGAAAAATTGATTTTTTTGGAGATAGGGGTTTTTGAAACTACACGACTCATATATCGTTTTCGAACATCCAAACAATAATATCACTTTAAACGGGGTTTTATTGTCAAAGTACTTATTTTGCCCATGGCTTTTTAACAAGTTCACTAGGCACGTCAAACTCATATCTGTGTGGGCCCCGCCTGTTGTGGGAGAATTCGTGGAATGCAACCCGCCCTCAGAGGGCCCTTCGATGAATTGTTTTTAATGATATTCAATGGAACGTTACACGTTTAATTACGACTTCAATAACAATAACTCATTCCATTCATAATTGACAGACTTATGGCCTCAGTAGCCTATGAAGTTGTGTCGAGTATTTTTAGCCTGATTGTTAAATACACAGTGTGATAATCCCTTGAAAACTGGCTTAAATATTGCAATCAATAAGATTCACTTTCAAAAATAAGTGTTTCAATATCATCTCGCAGTTGACAAATGAACTACACAATAATTGATCTACACTTAATAGAACAACGAACAGAATCTACAACGAATCTAGTGATAGTTGCATAATATTTCCGTCTCTTCCTGCAGACTTCGCGATGACGTGAACACAAATTCAATTGGCTTAAGGTTGTGTGTAGGCACCCATGCCTTTTTCAAAACCAAAACCATGTGAACAGGAATGATCAATCACCTATAAACAACGTATTTTTCGGGAGAATTTGGAATCGGTCTACGTTTTCTGTGAAATGGAAGATACCGTTTTCTACTTTGTGTACAATAGTGTCATCAGTGTCCCAAAGTTATATTACCAAACATCAAACTAAGGAACATAAATCCAAATATGACAAACGTAAAATATCAATCAATCAATCAATCAATCAATCAATCAATCAATCAATCAATCAATCAATCAATCAATCAATCAATCAATCAATCAATCAATCAATCAATCAATCAATCAATCAATCAATCAATCAATCACCACTGATCTGCATTTAGTCTATCGTCCAGGTCGCTGATTCGCAATCAATTGTTTACCTAGCTATTCCTTAAAGTTTTTTAACAACTTGGAAATTTATCGGACATTTCCCATTATAATGTGTTCCAGTCTCTTACTATTCGTCCTATAAATGACTGTTTCCTCCAATTTGTCCTCTTTAAATCCAACTTTATCTGCATACTATGATCTTTTCTAGTTTTAAAATATCCGCTCAAGTCGGCTGAAAGTTAGAGATATACAACATAGTAGAGCATCTCGTCTCCTTACTCCCCAGTCTTCCCTGCCTAAAGTTTGCAATATTTTCGTAACACTTCTCCTTTGTCGGGAATCACCCTGCTGCTTTCCTTTGAATAGTTTCAGTTTCTCGTATAACGTAATCCTGATGTGGGTCCCATACACTGGAGCCACACTCTAGGTGGGGTCTTACGAGAGACTTAAACTCCCTCTAGTTTACATCCTTGATAGAGCCCGTAAATACTCTTCTAAGCATTAACGACATAGGACAGCATAAAAGATTTGAAGTCATGATTAAAACGGCAACAGGCAATATTTACTAAAGTGATACGGGAAGGTAAAGCTTCACTAAATGCACGCTACGTATTACCGCATAAGCTATCATGAGGTGCCATACGCAGGCTGCTGAAAGTCTTAGGAGTGTAAAGTCTTTGCAAAGTACTTTTTTCCAACCAAACACCGTTCTTAAAAGAGTATCTGACTTGCAGTTTGAGTAATCGGACCAAAACAAAGACGTCTCATTTCAACGACTTTTCCGTCGTTTGTGATGAGAGAACACGTGACGCAGCTCATTTAGCTGAATTTATCGTCCTTGCGGTACAGAATTCTTTACTGGAAATAATGCTACGACTGGAGAGGACGTATTCAATTTTGTTTGTGAATTTCTGTAAAAATGATGACTTACCACGGTTTTATGTCCTCTGCAGTCAAGGAAGGGATCCATAAAATACGGGCTATAAAACAAATTTAGACGAAAATTTTAAATGAAAATGAATGAAACTTTTAATAGAGCTACAGTAATTTCTATCTCGTGCCCTATAAAATTCATCTAAAGGTGGTATCTCAAAAAACGATGAATCGATCTCAAATACGATGAAGCCTACAAAACAAATTTCAAACGTTACAAGACCGCTTGATTTAAACGAGAGAGACAGTTTCGATTTTTTATTGGATTAGAAAAACATTTTACGGTACTATTTGAACTCGCGCTGGCTATCATGCTCCAAGGTTGTTGAAACATGCTGGACACTGAAAGATGAAATAAGTACATTTATGGCGAATTCGATGTGGGTAAAGTCTATCTTTCACGGGCGGTATAATAAATCATTTCTCGGCTTTGAAGGTGCAATAGACTGGAAAATGTAAAGTTATAACGAACACGAACGACCAAGTGAAATCATTATTATCTAATTTACACCTTTGAATGAAGAACGATAGAAAATTACTTGACGTACCTTCCAGCTCGCGAAGCATACCATACCAGTCAACATGTCTCCCATAGGATTTACGGCTAAATAATTCGACGTGTTGAGAGTTATTTCGAAAAATATATTGGATAAGTTAAATATTCAGAAGACAAATTTTCTTTATTTTCTGCCATTTATTCAGCTAGCATAGGAAAAGTGCCAGGTCTTATGCATTTGGAAGTGAATAAGTTTCTACCGGACTCAAATCTGAAGAAAAAATTGAACGAGGTTAATTTTCCTGATTTGTACAATTACCTGCCTGTGCGATTTTTAGAAAGTATTTCCTTGTTGTAAAATACATATTAGTGCAACAAATTATTTTCATTAATTATACGAAACAAATATCCTGCTGGATCCTGACTGACAAACATTCAACTTGGTTCATTCTTAAAAGTTACCGTAGTACATAATATTTGTTTCGATGTATGGAATTTGGTGACAGCAAAGAGATTTTAGATACGGGGAAAGAAAATGTGTTCTGAGTTATTGTTGTTTCTTCTTACTCTCAGGAAATAGTTTTCTCTACATATTGCTGATAAATTACATATGGCTTAATATAAGAATTCCTTCTTTTGCAGCCTGAAGAAACTCAAACATACATTATTCAGCCCATCTGGTGTTTTAAATCTGATATTCCTAGTGAAGACAAGTAACACATTCACACTAACTCCCACGATTATCAATATTTGAACAATTAAGCCCCGCAATATTGATATAGTTGCCCAAAAACGCAAACATCAATTCAGTGAATGAAAAGGAAAATGTATACCTCAGAATATTATTTTGCTTTCAGGCGAAAGCGTTAGACGATCTAATACTTTCAATGAATAAGGGATATGCACTGCGGAAAAATTTAATGCAAAAAATATGAATATTTTGCAATAACATATTGGGACCTTTCCCATAAACCCCATAGCTCATGGGACCATGTGACAACGCAAATTTACAGAGATCAACAGTCAAGGGGCCCTTTATGTCTAGTGATAAATGCCGCCTCATTTGGATTTAAATGACTAATCCGAACACATGAGACGACAAATGCCCTTACGACAGAGCGAGGTCAACCGCTCCGTTTCTGTTTCGAGATATGAGCACAAGCCTCCAGGGCCGTAGTGCGTCCGCAGCAACGAACTACAACTAACTTAATCTAACTTACAGGCATAAATGAACGGAAGAGACAAGGATGCAATTATCCGCAATGATAAGCAAAAATGAAGTGTTCATAAGGTTTAATTAACTCTCGTTGCAACATATAATTAAGATTCTACAACGCTGATAATGAAGTTCATTAATTTACACTAAAGCAACGGGAAGCCAATTCCGTGCTGTCATTTAAGTAAAAATTCAGTTCACATGTTCACATATGTCTCTATTTTGACTATTGAAATCACGGTGTCGAATTTCTCTTAATGAGATAACAATCCATACATATTTTAATTAAGCACTTGAGTGTTTCTTCTTTCGATTCAAGCAAATTGAAGAAGATTGAATTACCTTTTATAACATAAAAATGTATTATTAATTTTGATGTTAATCGACCCTTCATTATATATCAGCTGTTGAATACGACAAAAAATTTACCTTTCACAATAACATAAGAAAACCTTTTGAGTATTCACAGTAAAAAATAACCACCTTGCGAATGCGAAATATTCCCCTGGGAAGGCTCCCAATTTACATATTCAAAACACTGATTTACTCTGAGATTAGTCTTAGAGTGGCCGCCTAATTAAAATATAGCACGATAAAATTATATGCAAAATAAAAAGTAAGAAGAAGCTAAAACCAATTCTACGTAATTACAACATCTATAACCCACGAATAATAAAAGTACACTGAATTCTGGTGAATACATATCACCACATTTGATGACCATCAGTTCACGTCTTGAGAGTGTGAACCCTTTTCACCAGAACAACACTATCAATGAATTCTCTCGAAATCTACCTTCAATAAAACAATAATTACCTAAACATCATATTCAATCACTTACAACACCTGGAAGAGAAAACACATATTACACGAATATTGGCAGCATTTTTATTTACACATTGTTGTGTGACTAACGACCCTCACGTGCTCCAGGGTTCGAATTGGTGGCCTCGGTTTCGCCATCAATAGGGATCCTGAAAACCAAAACCCCAGCTATCGCATCAAATGGGTAATAATTAAATATTCCTACATTAATTTTATCATAGCTTGTTACAAAATGTGGAAGCCAAATAGAAATACATCTCATGATAAAATATGAATATTGTGTCTGAGAATCTTGCATTTTAAAAAGCTAGCATTGAGAGCCCGGCTCGCTTGTCTTTATCTTAAAGGTTTCTCGCCCTCTACTAGACCGCCTTAAATCTAGTCTGCCAGCGCCCACTACACGAGACAAGAACCTACTTCAAACAAACTTCTCCACAAGTAAACGCCTTCTCAATGCATATTCCGCGGCTAATTATTTCAACACAGTAACACTGATGCACTTTCAATATGCTAAAATCAGCTCGTGCATTCATCACATTATTTAAATGACTCTCAACATCATGCCGCTATATCATTTTAATTTTATCTGAACTTTACAGAAGGCCACAGTTCCGACACAGTTCCTTCCATCGCTGAGTTAACACGGTGTCACCCAGTCCACAAGCTAAAATTTATCATTGCTTCTAAAAGAGATATGAGAATGTATACTTGAAATGAAGTGAATTTACTTTAAATTAAATCAGCATTTAATATCAAACCAAATAAATATATGAAAATAAAGTCATAAAAAGAAAATTACACATGGGTCTAGCTAGTATTGGTAAGGTGGAATTTAGAACCCGGGCACAATGTATTCTTCGCACACAGGTCATACAGCCAAACCTTAACCTAACATGCAATCGATTCTACAATTTTACATTATAAATAGAGTGCTCTTACTATCGCCACATTTAAATAACTGTCCACAGGCAGTGGTGAAGGTACTACCGTCATATTATCCTGACTCATATTGAATAATTAACTCAGAGGAAAGCTAATACATTATCTCACCAAAATTGCGAGATTCTCCCCCTTTTCCTAACAGCACTCTTGATCACAAATCACCCAACACATGCTCATGCTATTAAATATACTGGGCCAAAATAAATGGAAATCCTTACTTGTTTCCTTCCCAAACAACTTCATGTAATTAAAATAAAAAAGGATCCTACTGACCACTCTAAGCAAACTAATCTGACAATTCAATATTGATAAAATTATTATAATCCTGTCCTTACAATCTCTATCTATTTACAAAGGGAATATTGGAATTACAAAGTCATAACTTGGTAATCAACAGCTGTGGTAGGTCCTCCATCGTTCGAGACCCCGAGAGGCTCGCAGGATGAGTCTAATCCATGTCTCCGCGCTGGTAGATCACGGGTCCCAAATATCCCTCGATGACTTAAAGTATCCATGGTCTTGAGTTCGCGAACACTGGAAAGATACTATTCATGCCACGTTTCACAAAGACTCCTCCTCCACACGTCGCAGTTAAAATTCCCCTTTTATTCTTATTTTTGCGATCTTCCTCAGAATGAAAGTGTCATATTTGTTCATCTGATTCCGGTCAAAGCTAGGCTACTTCCATCAAACCAAGCTAGTACAGAAATTGCGGTCGCGTCACTGCGGTAGTTTAATAATCTAAACGAACTGACATTGGGTTCCTATGTTTTTAAAACCCTGACTCGTACGTTTGTTTTTCTGCACTTAACGACAATTAAATCCGTCTTTTAGCACGATAACTTAAACCTGGAGTTATGTTTACATCATTTTACATGGACTTTCGTGCTTCTTCTCCGCGTGTCTGCCCTTACAATTTTACAGTTTATTCACGCACACACCAAGGTTTCCCTCTCTACCACAAAAGATTAATTAAAGGACAGTTTTCTTCGTCCGACATTCGGCACTACACAGCGTCACATGCGAACGTACGACATAGTTCACGTAATTACGCGGCGCGTCGCGACCGATCCGTAATTCATACGGCACTATCGCTCAATTACAGTTTTCCACTGACAATACACATAAGAAATTGCATGATCCTTGCACTCTCATTTACATCCACACTTTCTTCACAAAGACAAAGGGGAGTCCGACCACAGAACGGCCGTGTGGTTACCCCATGGACTCACTGTCGACTGCCAAGCCACCCTCAGAAGTGCAAGCATATATGGTCTCACATGGGGTGGGGGCAAACAGATAGGCGATCCCCACTCCAATTTTGAGATCTCGGGATCCACGAGGTCTACGGAAATAAGCGATGCGTCAGATTGTGTGGCCCGCCAATCATTAATACTTGTAGTGCAGAACGCAAAACGATCAGTAGTTTAATAATAATGCGGCCGTCTAAGTTAGACCTCTAACGAGGAATCCCTATTGGCGGTCCGCTGACCTAGCTAGCGTAGGCACGCTCCGGCCTCTTATGTAACCCCTTTAAGGCGTAATTTCATAAGTAACATTATATTATTTTGTCCTATAATTTTGCCAGTGACCAAATATTCTTGATGCTACTTCGAGGTGTGCTTTATGTTTAATTTAAGAGTTATTTTCCCAAGAATGCTTCCGAAATCACCTTCTCAAGTTGGCTCTACTGTGAGTCGGCATTTGTTTTAGGGGCGGAGTCAGCTAAATATATTGTTCTTCCTTGTCTTCCCTCATCATGCGCTCTCACTTTGGGGTTTCATCAGCTACGATCTGCGTGAGTTTGGCGTCATGCCGGCTGGGATGTTGCTAAATAAGATGCAACTGAGCTCCCGTCCTGATAAAGAAGCTCGGAGCATATACACTCCCACATATTAACTTCGAAATAAATATTCACAATGACGATACGGTCATAATATGATGGGAAATGACAATTTTACTCTCACCCGCGAGATGCACCAGTTACGTAATTTGGTCAAGGAAATTGGAAAATACAAAATAATTAAGCGCATAATTCAGGAAGTTTATTTTATTACTGCTTTTGAAAGCAGAGGAAACTGCATTAATAAATGAAGTCTGGTTTTCCAACATCTGATGGGATATAAATAAAAAGTACATTGACAGAATGATTTTATCAATAAAAATGTAGTTTCATACTTACTTTCCACATAATCGCCAAAACGTTTTAAGCACTTGTCGTGTCGGGACACCAACATTTCGATGCCCTCTGCAAAGAAGATTGTCGCCAGTGAGGTAATGTACGTCTGGACAGCCTCGTGCTCCATGAAATCCAACAGTAAGACACCTCTATGGCCCCAAAAAGCGGCGGCCATTGTTTTCCAGTTGCTCAGTGTCAGTTTAAACATTTTTGGCTTGTTTGCAGAAGAAGGTCGCATCCACTCTTTAGACTGTTCTTCGGTTCCTGGAGTGTCATACAGGACACAAATTTCATCGCCAGTAACGATAGACTTTATAAACTCTTCCTCTCACTACGGTAATGCGTGAGAAACGTTACGGCTGACTCAATTGGCTGAGTTTTGTTATCATCAGTCAGTACAGTATTGTCGGGACCCAACATGAATTAAGTTTCCAGTATCCTAAGTGTTGAGTCAAAATTGTGTACAGAGGAGACCTTGAAATGTCTGCGATTGCTGTATAAATTTCACTGATCGTGAACCTCGATTTGCGGGTACAAACTAAGAACTTCTGGAGGCTGTCTAGACGCACGCTACCTCAATGGCGGCAGACTTCTTTACAGAGAGCATCGGAAAGCTGGTATCACTACACGAAAAATGTCTACATAAATTTGGCGATTATGAGGATAAATAAGAATGAGGCTACTAAACGTTTAGAGATAAAATCATTTTGTTATGTCTATATATATTTCTTTATAACCCATCGGAATTTGAAAGAAGCAGCCATCGTTCTTGAGTAGATATAAACAAAAAATGAATATGGCATACTTCAATTTGTTTGAGATTACAACACAAAGTAACTTGATATTTACTCACAGCAAAATATTATATTGTAGGCACTGAATTAAAACACGCACTTAAAGTTATGTACTAAGAAGTGAACATATTAATATCAATGATGACCGTGGCAAACAATATAAATGGACATGGTTTTCTTTATCCGATCAAAAAAAAAGCATGTTTACAATTGTAATTGCGCACTCTTTGCGAGGTGATATCTTTTTAAAGAATTGTGTTAGGAGTTAGTAAAATTTACTCGGTAAAAGCAAAGCAAAGCAAAGTCAACTCCGTACAGGCCATGAAGGCCCTTGGAGGGGTGGAAGGTAAAGGCTTCCACCATTCATAACCTCGGCACGTGATGGCGTCGAGTGGTTAGCTCTACGCCCGGCCGCCTTTGCCCCCAGGAATTAACCTGTTACTCATTGTTGGTGTGGGCTGAGTAAACCTCAGGGCCATATGTACCTCCGGAAGTGGAAATCTCATTTCTTAAACTTTACGACTTCCTGACGAGGATTCGAACCCACGTCTTTCCGAGTGGCACGCCTTTACCGCCTCGGCCAGGCAGCCCCTAAAATTTACTCAGTAATGAAGCGAAATAAATGATATTAACCTGCAACAAAGTAAGACTGGATTTACGCACTTATTCCCAAATGCCACAGAATTATTCCTGCATTCATATGTCTTCAGATGTTGCTCCGAGATGTTCGCACAGTTAGTAACATACTGAGTAGGCAGAAGTGGGAGGGCGGTGATAATAGGGGAATTACATGGTGTGAAAGTGGGCGTTAACTATTCAGCAGATGCGTTCTCTCTAGAGCGCTACATGATAATGGCCCCTTTGTGAAATGAAGGAGGGAATATTGATGGCTATCATAGCTCTATACACCACTATCCGTTTGCTGAGAACGTTGTACTCAGTACTAGGAAACTGAGTGGCTATCATTGAAATCTGAAAGTAGATTTTCTTGAAATTACAAGTCAAATCGTATTATATTTTCAGAATGGTTAAATTGTTTGTAACTTTATTAATGACGCTACAAAATAGTTTTTCGCAACACGTTTTACAATATTGCAGTTGTTTAAGGCCCAACGGTCTCGTTCCATGTCTATACGCATTTTTTTTGGACTTTAGATATAATGCCTATTATTGCCACTTAGACTCGAAAACGTGTTAAGTGTATTTATTTATCTCCACGCAGGAGAACTGTTAATGTAGTCAGTAATACAGCCTTAAATTCAACTGACAACTGTATCCATAACAACGTTTGTTTGTTGGATATTGATGGATATCTGTCCGAATTTCAATATCATCTTTGAAAGAAGAACCATAGAAAATTACTTGACGTACTTTCCAGCTAGCGAAGTGTACCATACCAGTCAACCTGTTTCCCATAAGATTTGCGGCGAAATAATTCGACGTGTCAAGGGTTATTTCGAAAAATATATTGGAGAAGTTAAATATTCAGAAGACAAATTGTCTTTGCTTTCTGCCATTTATTAAGCTAGCATAGGGAAATTGCCAGGTCTTATGCATTTGAAAGTGAATAAGTTTCAACCCGATTCAAGTTTGAAGAAAATTTGAACCAGGGTAATTTTCCTGATTTGTACAACTACCTGCCTGTGCGATATTTAGAAACTATGTCCTTGTTGCAAAATACATATTGGTGCAAGAAATTGTTTTCATTAACTAAACGAAACAAATATCTTGCTCGTTCATGATTTACAAACATTCAAATTGGTTCATTCTTAAAAGTTACTAATATTTGTCTCGATGTATGGAATTTGGTGACAGTGAAGAGATTTTAGGTAGAGAGAAAGAAAATTTGTTCTTCATAATTTTTTTTACTAGCAGGAAATATGTTTTTTCTATATATTGAACCCGACAGGGGCATGATCCAAGGACCTTTGGTTGATATCGATCTCCATAATTACACACGCAATGCTATTAAAATGAAAGAACGCTGAAAATGATTGATATACATATCATTAATAGAGGTCATACCGAAACTAATTAATATTCATACCATTGAGATAGATAAATTGTGTATTTCAAAATTATTCTGCGAGATTTCTTTGTCTGCGACTTATTGCGCAGTATTATCCTTTGTGTAGCGGGGGCCCCGTAGATGAAGCCAAGCCAACTTAGACCCGGGAGGGGTTATGAATGGGGATTCCCTGTGACATCACTCGAGAGAAGACATCCCTCCTCAAGACTCACAGAATGAGGGGAAACTAACTTTTTCGAAACGGAATATAGGAGCCATCTTGGAATCGGACTGGCCAACTTAATTACCTACGAGATAGAAAATTAACAAAACTCTAATTAGGGGCTCATCTCCCGATTTAAAAGGGATAAATGTCATTGGGACATTTATTTAGAGTGTTTAATGTCCTCTTCCGTGATAACTTTCAGCCGAAGAAAGAATACTGCGTTGTTTCTGCGTGGAAAAGTACTGGGGCCATCTGTTTAGTCTCACGACAGCTCCTCGAGATCGGGACTTCACCCCGTGCGGTAGGGGGAGCAGAACAGATTTTAATTAATTTAAAGAGATTCACCGAAGGATAATTGAGTGGTTATGTCTAAATCGCACCAACTAGATATTGGTCACCGGTCGCCCGCACTATTTTACCTCGAGTACGCCGGGAATAGGCGCTACGCAAATTAGGGGAAGGGGTACCGCTCCCTAGTTAAAACTACTGCAGAACGGGACAAGCGTCAGTCCGGGTTTGCGGTTCATTGACGGCGCAGCTACGCTCTTTTAAGCCCTCGTTAGGTCTTTGTTCAATAGAAATTAATTCCTATTTAAGCTGAAATAATCCAATTTGCATAAACAGTGTTTAGTTTGATCTCTGTGACGCCAGTGTTAACCTTTTGGAAAACCGTGACGTGGAAAGTCATATTATTATGATTACTATAATATAAGAATCTTACGTAGTCGCATAGGAGATCGTGACCGGACGTTCACATTGAACGCTGTCAACCGGAGTGTGACTTAAACAGTGTCGTTGTGTCTGTGCAGGATTAAGTGTTAGCGGCTCCAACATCATCAAACAATGGCTCAGCAACTTCAAGATGGAATATTAATGGAAATCATCACCGTGGTGCCCATGGAGGAGGAGTAAACTCAGGATGGACTTCCCGAGTTGACGACGGCATCATCACCATGTGATAGAGATGAGTACAAAGTTCTAATACCTGGCATGCATAGAGGGGATGGGAATATTTATTGTAAACTGACGCTATAAGGGATTTAAAGATGTAGTCCTGTGGAAATAGAGCGCCGGAATGGGCGCGTAGTAATTAATTCTTAGCTTAGGAAACCGACTACAGGTCTGAGTAATCGAGTGTAAATAATTAAGGGAATATAATACTTTAGCTTTGCTTGGGATAGTGATTCTTGCAATTATTTCTTTCTTGGGAGATTCTGTTGTTTATTTGCGTCAGAAGACCAGTAATAATTAGTTTATGGGAGTGCAGTGAGAGTAGTTATTAGAGTATTCATTAATTTGATAAATGCATGGTATATAAAACGGTAAGTACTGCGGTATGCAAAGGCACGTCACTACGAGACCCAGCGGCCAACGTGACAACCTCAAATTTCCACCCTTTGAAATACTTAGATAAGGAGTGATAAGTTTAAATTGTTGTGGTGATTAAATATACCAGGAAGTGATCATAATAAGTGTATTAAACATCGATTCGTGTGAAAAGTAATTAATTAATGCATGTATTACCATGTGACGATAGAGTAGCCGTGTGCCGACCATCGATTAATTAGCAGTCAGTAATCAGATGTTAATTGCCGCGCGAGTGCTTAATTGTGTTGTAATTGCTGTATAGATTCCGCGCGATGGCCACGTATAAGTAAGGTAGCGGGTAAGCTATGTAGAACGACGATAATAATAATAATAATAATAATAATAATAATAATAATAATAATAATAATAATAACAACAATCGGGCAAAGAATACCTTTATGAGACGGGAGTCGCGTTGTAAGAATGATATGATACTGCTGGGTAGATGTGTGTTTCTTTTAAGGTGAGTTGCGCGAGTCATTTTAAGACCGCAGTTTATTGTGGAAGTACGTCCGAGTGATGTGTTACAGTTTCCTTTTAAAAGGGAATGTTACGCCTGTTAATGTGGGTGGACCCCTAGGGGAGGGTGAATCACCGCCTGGCCTTGGCCCAGCGTGTATTTTTTGTCTGAATGTCCCGTAAGCGGAGGAAGGAAGGACGTGGCTGTTAAAAGGGAAGTTAGTTTCTTTGAACGGCGAAATAATGTGATCTACCTAACACGGCAGAGCTGTGAAATAATTAACACACGACCCGGCCGATGATGGTAATGTTTGCCAATGAATCGTTGTTAATTGTACCAGTATAATTAGATAGGGATTACAGGACCCTGCCTTCATCGCAAGAGGTTGTCAGTTCGATGCTCAACGTAGGCATTGGAGGCCTACAGTGTCAGAAGGAAGATCAAGTGCCTTTTACGTGTTTTTCTTGCATATCATGTACCATGTATGTGTTTTTTTTGTGTCATGTGTGGTTGTACATAAGGTCAGTGGTGGTTCTGTCCATCAGCTCGACGATGCCTAGAATAGCGAGGGTCGGTTCGATCCCAGGTGTTGTATCATATGTGTGTATTTTCATTATTTTTTTTTGTCATTTCATTGGGAAATTTAGGTCTTTATTATAATAGGGATTGCTCAGATGTGTGGTCGGACGCATGTTAGTTTTATGTGTTAGCGATAATATAGCCTCAGTGTTATGATAAAGTTTCCATTCGCTATATGTCACGATAGATCGCTTCGCGATAACGTACTCGTTTCTATCACGTATAACGGACTGAGGTCCACAAACAACCTACAACAAGCATTTGTAAATGTTAATGTAATTCATTAGGGTAATTTAATGCATCATTTCCCATTATCATTAAGGTTCAATAAACCGGTTTGTGAGTCAAATATTTTAATTCGAAGGTGTTCTCATTTTTAGTTATATGCCCCGCTTCTCCTCCCTTGTACGCCTCTAAGCTTACTTTAGTTCAGCGCCTATTTATTTCTTACTTCATGACCTGTTAGCGACCCTGTAGATCTCATGCCGGTGCCAGTTAGGTAGGGGCGGGTGCATATACAAAATGGCGCCCAACGTGGGGCGTGTTTTACTGTTAAATAGGCGCGTATATTTATATTATCTGACATTTCCACGTGACGCGCACATATACAAAATGGCACGTCCAACGTGATGCCAGATAAAAGGGCGTAAGTGAACTGTGGGGGCTCGATATGTCCGTAAATAAGGGCTACCCAGATGTAGGAAATGTAGCGCCATATAAAATGACATCTAATGTGTGGCTATATAAAATGATGCTCCAGGTGGGACATGTTTTACGGTTTAACGGACGAATTTTCATGTTTAATAGGCGCATAATTATCCCTCATATCGCATACCATTAATGCGAAGATAGGGGCGTGTTGTGGTGATTAATAGGCAAGGCATACTTGTGCGGCTTCCAGGAGTGGGCACGATTATTTTGGTAACCCGTGTCTGCTTCTGACATTTCCACGCGAGGCCCAGTTCATTATAGTTGAATAAGTGACACCTTGATGTCAATCTTAAATCGTTTTATGAATGAGAACACAGTCATGGTCCAATGATATGGGCAGAGCCATGACATTCGCGTCAGCAGGGGCGTATCCAAAATTCAAGGGGATTAGTTTGAATCCCGGGAAACAATAAAATGAATTTCCCATAAGTGAGGTTCGAAGTGAATAGTGGCTCTTTCTTAGTGCATATCTATTCACGGATATGAGCCAGTGGTGTGTTTCTTCACCAAACAACCTGCTATTAGGAAATATATTTTACGTTGGTATAACCGTGGATGAGAAGAGGTAACCACACGCCTACTTTTCCTTTTCAAGTGGCAGTAGGTTGATTTCATGGGTTCAGTTTGAGATTCTGATGACTTTGTGTGTTTGAAGGACCTCAATGCTGAAGGCATGGGTTGATTTGCTGGCACTATACCACAGGTGTTGGTATTTAAAATCGAGCCCAGTTTTAGAATTACAGGTCAACCGGCAACTTTATTAACTGAATTTGAGGGCTAATATTATAATCATTTTCGGAAATTTCCCGTTGCTTTTCATATGAATTTCATGAACCTTAATGATGTTAGGCAGTTAGGCAGCTTCAATGATAGCCGTTTTTGAGGCTTAATTTGCAATGACGATTAAAGTAAAAATTATTTGAAGCTGGAAGAACGTAAAGTTTGGATAGAGGAATCTTTTCTTTTAAAATAAATAATAATTATATTGTTGTGGATTGTTGATGCCGACGTTAGCGAGGGGGGTCCTATCATCTCAAAGGATAGCGACATGGATAGTGAAGCCATGCGGGCTTTGATGGAGGAGATTAGGGAGATGAAGAATAGCGTGAAGGACGATTTAAAGGCAAATCGGGAGGAAATGAAGGACGATTTAAAGGCGAATCGGGAGGAAATGAAGGACGATATTAAGACACTTGAAAATAGGATGGAAGAGAACATTGCGCAGATTAGGGACAGCGTGAAGGACGATATTAAGACGCTTGAAAATAAGATGGAGGAGAATAGTGCGCAGATCAGGGACAGCGTGAAGGACGATATTAAGACGCTTGAGAATGAATGCAAGCAGGGGCGTGCGGAGGTCAGAGACCAATTAGAGAACTTTGACGGTAAATTAACACATTTTGAGGTTAAATTGGAAGAAAACCGAACCGAGACTAGTAAGATGATTGAGGAGAAATGCAGTAGTTTAATGAACAAAATTCAGGAGGTTCAACAACAATGCGAAAAGGGGGCTAAGGAACTAAGCGATAAAATAGACGCGGTTTCTCAGCTCAATGCCGTTGTTGAAATAAAGGTCGAGGGAATAGTTGAGCGGCTTGATCAGGTTGAGACCAGTATCGAGAGAGACATAACTCGCGTGAATGGCGAAATCGTGGATGTCAAAGGGAAAATCGATCAGCTGAATGGTGAAATGGAACAGGTCAGGTCCAAAGCGAATGACCGCGACACGAAGATCGAAGAGATAAGGGAGCAGGTCGAGGATAATCAGACAAATATCAGGATCGTCGAAGAAAGGACGGAGAAAGCATTGGCGGTAATCGAGGCCCTGGACGAGAAGATTACGTCGGTATCGCGAGCAGCGCAGTCCGATACGAAACTAACTTTTGCCAGGTTACGGAAGGAAGTGTCAGGACAAATAGTAGGAGAGACTGCTAAACAGATCCACGAATGGAGCGAAGAGAAAGGTTCGAAAATGATGGTGAAATTGGAGATCCACGAAGCACAAATTAACGCACTTCGCGAAGAAATAGAGGGAATGAAGAAATTAGACATTCAGGATGAACCACATTTCAAAATGGAAACAGCTGGAATGAAGAAAATGGAATTAGGTAGCGGATCGCACCAGTTAGGATACAGTCTGTTCAAGGAACAATTACCTGGCAATGAAGAATATAAGTTACCGGCGATGGACGAGAGGACGTCGACCTTGCTTGGCCAAAATTCGTTACCTATGTATAGCCTCTTACGTTCGGCGGACGATAAGCCAAAAAAATTCAAACCAGGCACTAGGACTACGCCAAAAAGTTTCCTCCGCGAGGTAGATGATTACATGGCGGATCATCGGGTACCAGCGGATAGGAAATTACGAGTAGTGGAAAAATTCTTGGAAGACCAGGCCCTTGAATGGTTTAAAGCTTTCCGCTACTGTTTTGATAGCTACGAAGGCTTTAAGAAGCTATTTCTGGAAAAATACTGGGGTTTGGACACGCAGCAAGGGCTTAGGTTAGAGCTTTACTCGAGGAGGTACGCTTCGGGAGGACCCACAAGGTTCTGCGATTATTTCACGTCCCAGCTGGTGAAGATGCGCGAACTGGACAGCCCGCCGACTGAAAGTGAATTAATAACCGCCATCACAAAGCAATTCCCAGCTGACGTCCAGCGCATGTTGATTGCGGCAAATATTCGTACGGCAGTGGAAGCCGAGCACGTGTTAAGACAATTGGATCAGACATCTCATATCGGGCACGGTCGAGCTAGAAACGTAGAAGCCGTCAACACGTTAAACGTTCGAGAGGGAGATCAGTCGGTAAACCGGAGTACTCAGGTGACAAGTACTCAGACTGATGCTCAGATAGGCAACCAGAACAGGAATAGTAGGGATTGGCGATCTCCGAAGTGGGAAAACTACCAATGGAAGTACCGACATGACCAGGGTAGGAGCCAATGGTATCAGTCAGGGAGGTACAACCACGGACAGATCGGCGCACGAGGGCGACGACCTTACGAGAGAACACCCAATTCATACTGGGGTAACCGTGATCGACAAAATAACAAACCGCGAGAATACTATCGGGGTGACCTAAATGACAGGAGAAATGAGTCACGCCGTTACGTCAGAGATCTGCGAGATACCCAGGCCGGAAACGATAGATGGAAAGATTCGATGCAGCAGTTTGCTAAGTCGGATGAATGTCGAGGGGCAGAGAGCCTCGAACTACAGGCACATAATGCTGCGAACCGTGCCAGTAATCTTGATCCCCGCGCAACCCCATATACAAGTGGAGGCGGAGGTCAGCTAAAAAAAATTAGGAAAACCTAGTGAGGAGATAGTCGGATTTTCGAGGACTACCGACGCAAAGGGGGAACCGTGGACGTCCGTGACCATCGCATCTTGGATAGTTCAGCCCGATGATCTCGTTGAAGATCCCGTTCAGGCATGTCCAAAACCAATTAGAGCGTTACCCGTTATTTATGTCCGTGTCAACCAGTTGCTGGTTCGTTGCCTTGTAGACACAGGCGCGAGCGTCAGCGTGGTATCTAAAGTACTAGTTAAAGAACTGGAATCGAAACAACATATTCCAATCATTCCGATTTCGAATATTAAGGTTCGAGGAATAATTCCGGACCGCACAACTACGTGCAATAGCCAGGCCTATCTAGATTTGGAAATCGGGAACAACCTCATATCACATCCATTTATAATTCTGACTAGAATGGAATATAATATCATCATTGGAGCTGATTTTCTTCGGGAATTCAAGGCGGTCATTGACATGGACAAGAATGAAATTAGATTCAGGAACGATTCAATTCAGGGAGATGTAAGGTTGAACGACTTCGAGGGACAACACGGGGAGGAGAAAATTTGGACCATGGAGATAGAACAATTGAAGCATGAAGGAGGAGATTGCTTCCCAAACTGGGATGCCTATCGGGACGAGATGATCAAGGAGTTTGAAGGGATGATTTTCAAGTTAGAAGCGGAGAATGAAGGACCATCATTGGCGGAGGTAGTCCAAGAAAAGATCGACGAAGCGAAGATAGGGGAGGAAGACAAAGGCGCATTACAGAAAGTCATAGAGAGACACGAAAATGTATTTGGTTCACGTCCAGGAAAAATTCCAAATTTCAAATATTCCTTAGTCGTCAACAATTGGGAACCATTCCGGCAACGACCATATCCGATACCTGAAAGGTTTCACGCTGGAGTGAAGAAAATTATACAGGAGATGGAAGATAACGGAATTATATCAAAATCACCTACACCATTTTTGAATCCGTTGGTCGTGGTAGAGAAGGGTAACGGTTCGTTGCGGGTTTGCCTCGACGCGCGAGCAATAAACCAGCGATTAATCCCAGAGTATGACCAGGCCCCGTGTATAAAAGAGGTCCTTAAGAAGTTCCGGGGCATGAAACTATTTAGTGGAGTTGATTTGACATCATCATTTCATCACGTTGAACTTGACCCAGCCACCAAAATTTTGACCGGGTTTCTGTTTGATGGGCAAACCTACGTTTTTAACCGGTTACCCTTTGGGTTGAAAACAGCAGGGTCAGCGCTCATTAGGGCACTAGATCGTAACCTCAGTGACGAAGTTAAACAGTTTACGGTGAGGTACGTGGATGACATCCTTATTGCATCAGAAACTTTGCCAGAGCACCTGGAGAAACTTGATAAACTATTAGCTGATTTAGAAAGGAACAACTTCAAGGTGAACCTACCCAAGTCTAATTTCTGCCAAAGGAGTATCCTATTCTTAGGTCATGTGATCGACTCAGAAGGAATTATGCCCAATCCTGTTAAATTAAAGGCAATTCAAAATTTTCCAAAGCCGACGAAGGTGAAACATGTCAGCCAATTTTTAGGAATTTGTAACTTTTTCGCGGATCATTGTCCGAACTACACCAGTATAGTTGCACCATTACAAGATCTCCTTAAGAAAAACAATAGGTGGAAGTGGGACCTCGCCTGCGATGAAGCATTTGCTAAAGCAAAGGATCTGTTGGCCCATAGTGTAAAATTAGGATATCCGGACTATACACAAAAGTTTATTGTGCAAACTGATGCGTCGATTATAGGAGTTGGGGCAGTCCTATATCAAGAGACGCCTGAACCCGAACAGAGGATCACCTATTTGGCCTTCATGAGTCGCGAATTAAGATCGCACGAGTTGAAATACACCGTGACCGAACTGGAGATGCTCGCGATCGTGACCGCTCTTAACCATTGGAAGAAATACATTTATGGGTATCCAATTGTGTTAAGGACGGATCACAAAGCTCTGACGTTCATGATGAAATCTGCATTAACAAGCGAGAGAGTCAGCCGGTGGTGCTTGTTTGTGCAGCAATTCGACATTACAGTTGAGCACTGCGCCGGAAAGGCAAATGTAATTGCAGACGCCCTCAGTAGAAATCCAGACCCGGAACCTATCGTGGTTAACCAAATACAGTTGATAGAACAAGGGGACCGCGAAATCATAGAAAGGCTGCGGACTATGGGTGAAGAACAGCAGAAATGTCCGGAAATGAAGAAATTGATCGATTTCCTTCAACGTAGAGTACAGCCAGGGACGGAGGAATACCGTGAACTTCAGAAAAGATCCGAGAAGTACCAGTTTTTTAATGGTATGCTGCATAAATTCGTGGACGAGGACCACACGCAATTCAGGATCGTGGTTCCAACGACGTTGCAGGTTGATTTAGTTTGGCTCGCTCATCACGTTACAGGTCACGCAGGGAGAGATAAAGTGATTGCTACACTTCGGGAAACTTTTATCTGGAAAAATTTGAGGAAAACTGTTCAGCAGGTACTCCTTACTTGCGACATTTGCCAACGGGTAAAACCCAATCCATACCTACTTAAGCAAAAACCGAAGCCGTTGTTGCCAAGTAAACCTCGGGAACTGTTCGCTTTAGACTTTTACGGACCACTTCCCAAGGGAAAGAGAGGGCTTCAATACATTTTGGTATGCGTGGATGTGTTTTCAAAATTCGTCACTCTCTGTCCAATCCAGAAGGCAAACACTAGAGCCGTCATAAATCAGTTGAAAACTAAAATCATACCACGTATGGGCAAGCCCGAATGTGTTCTCACTGATCATGGGTCGCAGTTCACATCGGGAAACTTCAAGCGAGACATCGACAAC
Source organism: Anabrus simplex (assembly GCF_040414725.1). Lineage (NCBI taxonomy): Eukaryota > Metazoa > Arthropoda > Insecta > Orthoptera > Tettigoniidae > Anabrus > Anabrus simplex. Next base: position 326,942,108 of record NC_090270.1, read on the forward strand.
TTAAACATCAAACATCATTTAAGTTCAATTAGGCATCCGGAGTCGAATCCCGCAGAACGGATAATGCGGGAAATCGCAAAATTTTGCCGTATCTACTGTCCTAGACAACATTGGCGTTGGGTGGACGTGATTCCTGTTATCACAGAAAGTATCAACGGCACTATCCATGAATCTACTGGCCAAATTCCGTCAGTGATTCATTTCGACAGTTTTCCGAAGAGACCATGGCACGAGGTCTTAAAATGTCCGCAGGATCCTAGGCTATCGGTTGAGCTATGCATACAGGAGACAGCAAAACATTTGAAGGCCCAAGCAGAACGAAGATTACGTCGTCTCCGTAACAAGAGGTACCATCGACCACTGCGCGTAGGGGAACTTGTTCTCGTTAAACGACCAACAGTTTCTGATCCACCTAACAAGTTCTACCACAAGTTCGCTGAACTGTACATCGGTCCTTACCGAGTCATCCAGAACCTCGACAACAACGCGTACAAAGTGCAAAGCATGGACGGCGCGACCGAAACCATCTACAACGCGTCAAATCTGAAGTTGTACCATACGTCCGGAGGCAACTTAGAAGACGTGGACAACGCTGAAGAACTTGGAGCAACGGAAGAAGAAGACGATGAGGAAGACGGAGAAGAAGATCGACGTGACGTGTCAGATGAAGAGTCGGGACCAAATGAGGAAGCCGAAGAAGTCAATTATTTGGAGAATTTGTTTTCACAGAGTGATCTTGGGGATGAAGAATGTCCAGAATGTCAGTACCTGGAGAACTACAGAGAAGCATTGCGTCAGATAGCATATTATTTAGAAAGAGATAACCAGGAACTTCGCCAGAAAGCAAAGGTTTGGAAACAGTTGTGAATCGATATTGACAATTGAATATTTAGCGACGAAATGTGTCCAGTGCCTGTACCCATTTCTTCTCGGGGAGAGGGGAATATGAACCCGACAGGGGCATGATCCAAGGACCTTTGGTTGATATCGATCTCCATAATTACACACGCAATGCTATTAAAATGAAAGAACGCTGAAAATGATTAATATACATATCATTAATAGAGGTCATACCGAAACTAATTAATATTCATACCATTGAGATAGATAAATTGTGTATTTCAAAATTATTCTGCGAGATTTCTTTGTCTGCGACTTATTGCGCAGTATTATCCTTTGTGTAGCGGGGGCCCCGTAGATGAAGCCAAGCCAACTTAGACCCGGGAGGGGTTATGAATGGGGATTCCCTGTGACATCACTCGAGAGAAGACATCCCTCCTCAAGACTCACAGAATGAGGGGAAACTAACTTTTTCGAAACGGAATATAGGAGCCATCTTGGAATCGGACTGGCCAACTTAATTACCTACGAGATAGAAAATTAACAAAACTCTAATTAGGGGCTCATCTCCCGATTTAAAAGGGATAAATGTCATTGGGACATTTATTTAGAGTGTTTAATGTCCTCTTCCGTGATAACTTTCAGCCGAAGAAAGAATACTGCGTTGTTTCTGCGTGGAAAAGTACTGGGGCCATCTGTTTAGTCTCACGACAGCTCCTCGAGATCGGGACTTCACCCCGTGCGGTAGGGGGAGCAGAACAGATTTTAATTAATTTAAAGAGATTCACCGAAGGATAATTGAGTGGTTATGTCTAAATCGCACCAACTAGATATTGGTCACCGGTCGCCCGCACTATTTTACCTCGAGTACGCCGGGAATAGGCGCTACGCAAATTAGGGGAAGGGGTACCGCTCCCTAGTTAAAACTACTGCAGAACGGGACAAGCGTCAGTCCGGGTTTGCGGTTCATTGACGGCGCAGCTACGCTCTTTTAAGCCCTCGTTAGGTCTTTGTTCAATAGAAATTAATTCCTATTTAAGCTGAAATAATCCAATTTGCATAAACAGTGTTTAGTTTGATCTCTGTGACGCCAGTGTTAACCTTTTGGAAAACCGTGACGTGGAAAGTCATATTATTATGATTACTATAATATAAGAATCTTACGTAGTCGCATAGGAGATCGTGACCGGACGTTCACATTGAACGCTGTCAACCGGAGTGTGACTTAAACAGTGTCGTTGTGTCTGTGCAGGATTAAGTGTTAGCGGCTCCAACATCATCAAACAATGGCTCAGCAACTTCAAGATGGAATATTAATGGAAATCATCACCGTGGTGCCCATGGAGGAGGAGTAAACTCAGGATGGACTTCCCGAGTTGACGACGGCATCATCACCATGTGATAGAGATGAGTACAAAGTTCTAATACCTGGCATGCATAGAGGGGATGGGAATATTTATTGTAAACTGACGCTATAAGGGATTTAAAGATGTAGTCCTGTGGAAATAGAGCGCCGGAATGGGCGCGTAGTAATTAATTCTTAGCTTAGGAAACCGACTACAGGTCTGAGTAATCGAGTGTAAATAATTAAGGGAATATAATACTTTAGCTTTGCTTGGGATAGTGATTCTTGCAATTATTTCTTTCTTGGGAGATTCTGTTGTTTATTTGCGTCAGAAGACCAGTAATAATTAGTTTATGGGAGTGCAGTGAGAGTAGTTATTAGAGTATTCATTAATTTGATAAATGCATGGTATATAAAACGGTAAGTACTGCGGTATGCAAAGGCACGTCACTACGAGACCCAGCGGCCAACGTGACAACCTCAAATTTCCACCCTTTGAAATACTTAGATAAGGAGTGATAAGTTTAAATTGTTGTGGTGATTAAATATACCAGGAAGTGATCATAATAAGTGTATTAAACATCGATTCGTGTGAAAAGTAATTAATTAATGCATGTATTACCATGTGACGATAGAGTAGCCGTGTGCCGACCATCGATTAATTAGCAGTCAGTAATCAGATGTTAATTGCCGCGCGAGTGCTTAATTGTGTTGTAATTGCTGTATAGATTCCGCGCGATGGCCACGTATAAGTAAGGTAGCGGGTAAGCTATGTAGAACGACGATAATAATAATAATAATAATAATAATAATAATAATAATAATAATAATAATAATAACAACAATCGGGCAAAGAATACCTTTATGAGACGGGAGTCGCGTTGTAAGAATGATATGATACTGCTGGGTAGATGTGTGTTTCTTTTAAGGTGAGTTGCGCGAGTCATTTTAAGACCGCAGTTTATTGTGGAAGTACGTCCGAGTGATGTGTTACAGTTTCCTTTTAAAAGGGAATGTTACGCCTGTTAATGTGGGTGGACCCCTAGGGGAGGGTGAATCACCGCCTGGCCTTGGCCCAGCGTGTATTTTTTGTCTGAATGTCCCGTAAGCGGAGGAAGGAAGGACGTGGCTGTTAAAAGGGAAGTTAGTTTCTTTGAACGGCGAAATAATGTGATCTACCTAACACGGCAGAGCTGTGAAATAATTAACACACGACCCGGCCGATGATGGTAATGTTTGCCAATGAATCGTTGTTAATTGTACCAGTATAATTAGATAGGGATTACAGGACCCTGCCTTCATCGCAAGAGGTTGTCAGTTCGATGCTCAACGTAGGCATTGGAGGCCTACAGTGTCAGAAGGAAGATCAAGTGCCTTTTACGTGTTTTTCTTGCATATCATGTACCATGTATGTGTTTTTTTTGTGTCATGTGTGGTTGTACATAAGGTCAGTGGTGGTTCTGTCCATCAGCTCGACGATGCCTAGAATAGCGAGGGTCGGTTCGATCCCAGGTGTTGTATCATATGTGTGTATTTTCATTATTTTTTTTTTGTCATTTCATTGGGAAATTTAGGTCTTTATTATAATAGGGATTGCTCAGATGTGTGGTCGGACGCATGTTAGTTTTATGTGTTAGCGATAATATAGCCTCAGTGTTATGATAAAGTTTCCATTCGCTATATGTCACGATAGATCGCTTCGCGATAACGTACTCGTTTCTATCACGTATAACGGACTGAGGTCCACAAACAACCTACAACAAGCATTTGTAAATGTTAATGTAATTCATTAGGGTAATTTAATGCATCATTTCCCATTATCATTAAGGTTCAATAAACCGGTTTGTGAGTCAAATATTTTAATTCGAAGGTGTTCTCATTTTTAGTTATATGCCCCGCTTCTCCTCCCTTGTACGCCTCTAAGCTTACTTTAGTTCAGCGCCTATTTATTTCTTACTTCATGACCTGTTAGCGACCCTGTAGATCTCATGCCGGTGCCAGTTAGGTAGGGGCGGGTGCAATATTGCTAATAAATTGCATATGACTTAATGTAATAATTCATTTTTTGCAGCCTGAACAAACACAAACATACATTATTCAGCCCAGTTTGTGTTTTGAATCTGATATTCCTAGTGAAGATGAACACCACATTCACACTAATGCCTACGATTATCAATATTTGAACAATTAAGCCCCACAATATTGATAGAGTTGCTCGAAAAATACAAACTTCGATTCAGTGAACGTAAAGGAAAATGCATGTCTCAGAATATTATCTTGCATCAGGCGATAGTGTTAGACGATCTAATACTATCAATGAATAAGAGATATTCACTTGTAAAATAGTTAATGCAAAAATATGAATATTCAGCAATAACATATGATGGAATAAATTCCCAAATTATATATTGGCAATAACAACCCTGTTGTTGGGATTAGGCGTCATTTCCTAAGAAAGCTGTCAGTCCAGCTAGTAAAAGCTCACATGGTCAGAAGACGAGAGATAAAAACTCTTCCCAAACACATCACTGAAAAACTCAAGAGAGACACAGCAACAACATCACAAGAATAGGAAGAAAACCATCCAAAAGTCTAAGAATCAAGGAAAAGATATCCAGACGGTGCCGTGAAAAAGAATCGTTTCACGAGGTACCATTGTAAAAATTGTGGACAGAACATATGATTGGAACATGCACGTTTCCTTTGTGGACATTGTTTCCGAGAGAAATTCTACGTAAAGAATTTGATTGCAATCTTGAAACATCCTGTGAGCGTTCGTTTTTTAAGTTTCCTATAAGTGTGTTAATTCCATGTGTTTTTCCATTGTCTTTGATGAATAAGAGAGTATTTACTAAACAAATGTTTGATGAACGTAATATGAGGTGAATCAAATAATTATCGTGTTGGAGGACATTTTCAGTATTGCCTTATACGTAATTTATACTTTTCCGTCGGTCAACACGATTGTACCAAATTATATTGGGTGTTATGCCTTAACTATGAAACTAATTATATGGATCTATTGTCCCATGTAATTTTTTCACGGTTAGGTCACAACACCCAATATAATTAGGTACAATCGTGTTGACCGACTAAAAAGTACAAATATCGTAAATCTATATATATATATATATATATATATATATATATATATACAAATGTCATTGTATGTATGTATGTATGTATGTATTGTACCGGTTACGACCTGTACATAAGTATTTTTTGAGCATAAGTTACGTTTATTTACCACGCGTAATGTTCCGAGAGCACCTGGTTTGTTCACCAGCAGCGAGGACCAGCTAGCGAGTGTATGACGACTGTGAGCTGTGACGTAGCCACAGGGGCTAGCTAGACCGCCCGATCGTCTCAGCACGTGTTACCAGCCTTGACTGATATTTTCTGTATTCCACGTCACTTGTTCTAGAGAGTTCGATAGAGAAAATTTTGAAATTTCTATAATAATGATGCTAGCGAATCGAGCGATATGTCATCTTGTTTGGGATCACCTAAACTTCCCAATGCTCGAGTTTCAAGCAAATCCATTGAGGGATTCGGGAGATATTCAATCAAAACGTATTATGACGTAGACATCCCGTATTGAATAAAGGGAGGACCTACTGTAGCCTATTCACACGGTCTCAGCTGAGTAGTCAGCGGGGACACTATTGCTGCTACTATCATCGTGGGACTCTGTCATTATACAAGTGTGGGAAGACGATTCTTCCAAGTACTATAAAGTGGACTCATAAGACTTCGAGTGTTGTAGAAAATTTTCTAAGTCTTCGTCATTGAACTTAGAATATTTACAAGTGTTATTAAAATGGACTTGTATTATTACGTGCCTTCGAGACCGAAACTTTTCTAAGTGTTTGGACTTGTATTATTTACGTGTCTTCGAAGCTGGAATTTTTCTAAGTGTTCGTGAAATGGACTTGTATTATTTACATGGGTTCGAGACCAGAATTCTTCTAAGTGTTCATTGAATGGACTTGTATTATTTACGTGCCTTCGAAGCTGGAATTTTTCTAAGTGTTCACTGAATGGACTTGTGTTATTTTCATGTGTTCGAGACCAGAACTTTTCTACGTGATCATTGAATGGACTTGTATTATTTACGAGTATTCGAGATTGGAATTTTTCTAAGTATTCGTGAAATGTACTTGTATTATTTACGTGGAATATTTGCGACTGTTGAGGAACTCATCCTTCTAATAGACAGTGATTGATTAACATTGCTAGTGATGAACTTTAACTTTCCAACGGCTTTAAACGAAGTTAGGATTTCACTTACATTTACTCAAGGACTTCTACATTTGCCAGTGTTGGTTTAAAAGACTTATAAATTTCGTCAGTGAATTTATTTATGTGGAAGGACTTGTGTTTTCGTCAGTGGTCACTCAAAGACTTTATGAATTTCACCAGTGTTTAACTTTAAATATATTCAAACTTCCAAGTGAATGAACTTGTGTTTTCATTCGAGTTTAGGCAAAGACTTGCACCTTCACCAGTATGAACTTTGAGTTTAACTATAATTTCACAAGAAGGGACTTGTATTTTTCGTTGCCAAAGTTATTCAGGGACGAGGATTTTCCTAGTGATGAACTCTAAATTATTAATACCACTCATATCGTTTTAGGAGTGTTGGAAGTCTTAATGTACAATTATCAAGAACTCAGCTTATAAGTTGATCATCCAAGGTTTTCATGTACTCAGTGCTACTAGTGACCTTGGGAACATCAATCCTCTCAGTCTCATTGGGCTGAGGTTGGACATGACTATCTACAACATCGCCTGGATCACCGCGGTTCAATCCGGGCCACGGAGTTCGAGACATCTCTACTTGCCGTCAATCCAGACAGTCCAGCTGCCTCTGTCTGGAGTATCTGGAGTCCCTGGAATCCCTGGAGTCTTCTAGAACGTGCTCCAACCAGCTTGGCTTGGTGAGCTGGAGAACCCGAGCCATACTATTGGAATACGAGGACGACAATCCATTTCTACTTAGAGGTGATGTGCAAATTCATGACTTATTTGAATAAACTCTTGTGCAATAAATAGAGATAAATAGTGACATTCCAGAATTTTTTAAAGTCCAAGTTCTGCCCCGATTGGGGTGGGGGCGAGGGGGGGCGATTTAAGAAAATTATCGAAAATAGTGTCGAATCCATACTTTTCGGGGTCGCCAAGATTAATAGTGAGACTGCGGATTTTTAAAGTCCAAGTTCAGCTGCCTTTGGGGTGGGGGCGAGAGGGTAGTGATATATCAAGGGTAGGTAAGGGTTATTCTGCCCGAAGGCCGGTCCGAACCTCCGCAGAGGTGTTCCTGAGCCGGAGTTCACGTGCGGTAGGGTGGCCAGTTCCTTTCCACTCCTCCATTCCCTTACACCCCACCAATAGCGCGTGGCAACCCATCCAACTCCTGACCACGCCCAATGTTGCTTAACTTCGGAGATCTCCCGGGATCCGGTGTTTCAATACGGCTACGGCCGTTGGCAGATATATCAAAATGACCGAAAATAGTGTCGGGGTCGCTGAGGTAAATAGTTACACTCCGGATTTGTTTTGACAAACCGCATGGGGTAAGACACCCCATGTACCCATTGGAGAGGCTGGCGAGGGGGAGCGAAGGTGTGATATATAAAATATTCGAAAATAGTGTTGAATCCATACTTTTCGTGGTCGCTGAGATGAATAGTGACAATCTGAATACTTTTATAGTCCAAGTTCAACCCCCTTTGGGGTTGGGGCAGAGAAGTGTTATATAAAATTAATCGAAAATGGTGTCGAATACATAGTTTTCGGGGTCGCCAAGGTGAATATTGGCACTCCGGATTTTTAGCATCATGAGAAAAACCGCGTGGGTGTAAGGCACCCCAGGAACCGTAATGGGCGGGGGGCGAGTGGGGTGAGATACGAATATGATCGAAAATAGTGTCAAATCCATAAATTTCGGGTTCGCTGAGATGAATAGTGACACTCAGGAATTTTTAAAGTCCAAGTTCTGCCCTGTTTGGGGGTTGGGGGCGAGGGTTGAGATATAAGCATCATCGAAAGTAGTGTTGAATCCATACTTTTCACGGTCGCTGAGATTAATAGTGACACTCCGGAAATTTTAATATCCACCTTTTGCCCCCTTCGGGGTGGGGGAACGATGGGGGAATGTTATATAAAAATAATCGAAAATTGTGTCGTATCCATACATTTCGGGGTGGCTGAGATGAAAAGTGAGACTCCGGATTTTTATAAGTCCTTTGGGGTAGGGGCGTGGGAGGAGTGGTATCCACAGTCGAATCCACAGTTTTCGGGGTCACTCCGATGATCAGTGGCACTTCGGATATTTTTAAATTCCAAATTCAGGTGGTGGGTACTGAGGAGATTTGAAATATAAATATTAATAGAAAATAGTATCGAATCCATAGTTTTCGGGGTCACTGAGGTGAATTGTGGTACTCCGGATTTTTTATCAGTCCATGTTCATCCCCCTATATGGTGGGGATTATGGGAGAGTGGGATATAAACATGGTCGGAAATAGTGTCGAATCCATAGGTTTTGGTGTCACTGAGGTGAATGGTGACACTCCGGATTTTTTAAAGTCCAATTTCATCCCCTTCGAGGTGGCGAAGAGGGGAGAGTGATGTGTGTGTGTTGAGTCATCAGTCCATAGACTGGTTTGATGCAACTGTCCATGCCACCCTATCCCGTGCTAACCTTTTCATTTCTACGTAACTATTGTATCCTACATCTGCTCTAATCTGTTTGTCATATTCATACCTTGGCCTACCCCTACCGTTCTTACCAACTACACTTCCTTCAAAAACCAACTGAGCCGGGCTGAGTGGATCAGATGGTTAAGGCGCTGGCCTTCTACCCCAACTTGGCAGGTTCGATCCTGGCTCAGTCCGGTGGCATTTGAAGGTGCTCAAATACGACAGCCCCGTGTCGGTAGATTTACTGGCAAGTAAAAGAAATCCTGCGGGACTAAATTCCGGCACCTCGGCGTCTCCGAAGACCGTAAAAGTAGTTAGTGGGACGTAAAACAAATAGAATTATTATTATTAAATACAACTGAACAAGTCCTGAGTGTCTTAATATGTGTCCTATCATTCTATCTCTTCTTCTCGTCAAATTTAGCCAAATCGATCTCCTCTCACTAATTCGATTCAGTATCTCTTCATTCGTGATTCGATCTATCCATCTCTCCTTCAACGTTCTTCTGTAACACCACATTTCAAAAGCTTCTATTCTCTTTCTTTCTGAGCTAGTTATCGTCCATGTTTCACTTCCATACAATGCCACGCTCCACACGAAATTCTTCAAAAACATCTTTCTAATTCCGATATCAATGTTTGAAGTGAGCAAATTTCTTTTCTTAAGAAAGCTCATCCTTGCTTGTGCTAGTCTGCATTTTATGTCCTCCTTACTTCTGCTATTGTTAGTTATTTTACTACCAAAGTAACAATATTCATCCACTTCCTTTAAGACTTCGTTTCCTAATCTAATATTTATTTTGATCTTGTACTCCTTACCCAAGACTTCATCCATACCATTCAGCAACTTCTCGAGATCTTCTGCAGTCTCAGATAGAATAACAATATCATCGGCAAATCTCAAGGTTTTGATTTCCTCTCCTTGGACTGTGATTCCCTTTCCAAATTTCTCTTTGATTTCCTTTACTGCCTGTTCTATGTAAACATTGAAAAGCAGAGGGGACAAACTGCAACCTTGCCTCACTCCTTTCTTGATTCCTGCTTCTTTTTCAAAGCCCACGATTCTTATCACTGCAGACTGATTTTTATACAGATTGTAGATAATTCTTCGTTCTCGGTATCTGATCCCTATCATCTTCAGAATCATAAATAGCTTATTCCAATCAACATTATCGAATGGCTTTTCTAGATCTACGAATGCCATGTACGTGGGCTTGTCCTTCTTGATTCGATCCTCTAAGATCAGACGTAAAGTCAGGATTGCTTCACGTGTTCCTACATTTCTCCTGAAGCCAAAGTGATCTTCTCCCAACTCAGCTTCAACTTGTTATTCCATTCTTCTGTAAATAATACGTGTTAAAATTTTGCAGGCATGAGATACTAAACTAATGGTGCGGTAGTTTTCACACCTGTCAGCACCGGCTTTCTTGGGAATAGGTATAACAACATTCTGCCGAAAATCGGATGGGACTTCTCCTGTTTCACCCATCTTGCACACTAAATGAAATAACCTTGCCATGCTGGTTTCTCCTAAGGCAGTCAGTAATTCAGAGGGAATATCATCAATTCCAGGTGCCTTGTTCCTATTGAGGTCACTCACAGCTCTGTCAAACTCTGACCTCAAAATTGGGTCTCTCATTCATCAGCATCAACAGCATCTTCATGTTCCAGAACCAAATTATCTACATCGTTACCTTGATACAAATGTTGAATATGCTCCTGCCACCTTTCTGCTTTGTCTTCTTTCCATAGAAGTGGCTTTCCATCTGAGCTCTTAATATTCATGCACCTAGATTTCCTTTCTCCAAAGGTTTCCTTGATTTTCCTGTATACAGCATCTACCTTTCCCAGGACCATACAGCCTTCGACATCCTTGCACTTCTCCTTCAGCCATTCTTCCTTAGCTACCTTTCACTTTCTATCCACTTGGTTCTTTAATCGCCTGTATTCTTTTCTGCCCTCTTCATTTCTAGCATTCTTGTATTTTCGTCGTTCATCAATCAGGTCTAGTATCTCCTGAGTTATCCACTGATTCTTAGTTGATCTTTTCTTCCTTCCTAACATTTCTTCAGGAGCCCTACTGACTTCATTTTTCATGACTCTCCACTCTTCCTCTATTGTGTTTCCTTCAGCCTTTTCATTTAGTCCTTGTGCAACATGTTCCTTGAAACAATCCCTCACACTCTTTTCTTTAAACTTGTCTAGATCCCATCTTTTTGCATTCTCTCCTTTCTTCAATTTCTTCAACTTCAGATGGCATTTTATGACCAACAAGTTGTGGTCAGAATCCACGTCTGCTCCTGGGAATGTTTTGCAATCCAACACATGGTTTCTGAATCTCTGCCTAATCATAATGAAGTCTATTTGATACCTTCCAGTGTCTCCAGGTCTCGTCCACGTATACATCCGTGGTTTGTGGTGTTTGAACCAAGTATTGGCAAGGACTAAATTATGATCAGTGCAGAATTCAACCAGCCGACTTCCTCTTTCGTTCCTTTGTCCCAATCCAATTTCTCCTACTGTACTACCTTCTCTTCCTTGGCCTACCACTGCATTCCAGTCTCCCATCCCAATTAGATTCTCGTCACCTTTTACATATTGTATTAAATCTTCTATCTCCTCATATATTCTTTCAATTTCTTCATCATCCGCTGAACTAGTAGGCATATAGACCTGCACTATTGTGGTGGGCATTGGTTTGGTGTCTATCTTGACGACAAAAATTCTTTCACTATGCTGGTAGTAGTAGCTTATCCGCTGCCCTATTTTCATTATTAAACCAACTCCTGCATTTCCCCTGTTTGATTTCGTGTTGATAATTCGGTAGTCGCCTGACCAAAAATCCTGTTCTTCCTGCCAACGTACTTCACTTACACCAACTACATCTAACTTTAGCCTATCCATCTCCCTTTTCAGATTCTCTAACCTAACACAACGATTCAAACTTCTAACATTCCACGCTCCGACTCTCAGAATGTCAGTATCCATCTTCCTGGTGATCACCCCCTCTCGTGTAGTCTCCACACGGAGATCCGAATGGGGGACTAGTTTACCTCCGGAATATTTTACCCGGGAGGAAGCCAACGTCAGTACATCATTCATACAGAGAGAGCTGCATGTCCTCGGGAGGTAGTTACAGCTGTAGTTTCCCGTTGCTTTCAGCCGTGTAGCAGTATCAACACAGCTAAGCCATGTTGAGTATTATTACAAGGCCGTATCAGTCAATCATCTAGACTGCCGTCCATGCAACTACCGAAAGGCTGCTACCCCCCTTTCGATAAACCATTCCTTAGTCTGGTCTCTCAACAGATACCCATCCGATATGGTTGCACCTGCGGCTCGGCTATCTGCTTCATTGGGACACGCAAGCCTCCCCACCGCGGCAAGGTCACATGGTTCGCAGAGGAGGGGGAGAGTGATATACAAAGTAATATAGTGACGTATCGGTAGTTTTCGTGGGAACTGAGATAATTCGTCTCACTCCGAATATTTTATAAGTCCAAGTTCAGTCCCCTTTGCGGTTTGCGGTGCTGGGAAAGTGTTAATTAAAGTAAACGAGAATAGTACGTGTTAGAAAGTGTGAGATATAAAAATAATCGAAAAAAAGGGTCGCATCAAAATTGTTTTCGGGGTCACTGAAATGAATAGTGACACTCCGGTTGTCGTTTAAGTCCAAGTTGATCCCCAATTGGCAGGCGGGTGAGAAGAAGTAAAGAAAAGAAAATATCCCAGTGACCGAATTTAAGGATGTTTGTGTGTACGTTCCAATATAATTGTCAGCTGAACTTGGTACAAATATTACCTACTATCCAGAAAAAATACTGTGGGGGGAAGACACCCCTAGAAGCCTTAGAGAAGAGGACGAAAGTTAGCAATATTAGTGTTGAATCCATATTTTTCGGAACTACGGGAGCGATTTCAAACGAACTTTGTCACTTATGACTTATTATCAGGAGACAAAGTGCGTGGAGGTATGTCAACGCTAAGCACACCCACGAGGGGCTGAGATGGGGAAATAATCTAAAATAGTGTCGAATCCATTCTTTTCGGGGTCGCTGAGATGAATAGTAACGCTCGAAATTTTTTTAGAAGTCCAAGTTCTACCTCCTTTCGCATAGCGGTGAGAATAATTGAAAAACAAAATTTCCAAAATGACCGAGATAATGGACGTATATATGTATATTCCAGCATAATTCTGAGCCAAAATTGGACCTACTGTCTGGAAAAAAATTCCTTTAGGGTAAGAGGACCCTAGCCTCTAATGTAGAGCTGAATTGTTAACATTAAACGAAAACGACCGATATCTGTGTCTAATCCATACTTTTGAGGATCGCTGAGATGAATTGTGACACTCTGGATGCCGTTTAAGGTTAAATTTAGTCCTAATCGGCAGGCGAGTTAGAACCGGTAAAGAAAATAAAATGTCGAAAGAGACAGAGTTTAAAGACGTATGTGTGTATGCTCTAGCATACCTCTCAACCAAACTTGGTATACACATGACTTACTATATAGGAAACATTACTGTGGGGGTCAGATACACCTAGCACCCCTAGGGGCGAGGGTGAATTATAAGATACACAGAAAGACGGGTGAAATACAAAAAATAATAGATAACGACAAATATTCGTGTACAGTCCATACTTTTCGAGGTCAATGAGGTGAATAATGACACTCCGGTTGTCGTTGTTCAGCCTCTATCGACATGGATATTAGAAGGGGTGGAAAGGAAAATGTTCAAAATAACCAAAAATACGGATCTATTTTTCATCCAGCATAGTCCTCATATAAAATTGGTACACGTATGACTTACTATCTGAAAAAAATACTATTGGGGTTAAACACCCCTAGCACACCTAGGGGAGATGGTGGAATAAAAAAAACTATTTTTACTGATATTAATGTCGAATACGTTCTTTACGAGGTCACAGAGTTGATCTGTGACACTCTGGATGGTTAAGTCAGTATGGAGGTTAAGAGGGGGTGAAAATGAATGTAAATATAACGGATATTATGGATGTGCTGTATGTGGGTATGTTCCAGAATTATTGCTCTCAACGAAACTTGGTACACATATGACTTATGGTCTTAGAAAAAATACCGTGGAGATGAAAAATCACAGCCTCCGCTGGGGATAGGGAATTAGAGGGGCTGACGTGCAAAAATCTTGGAAAATATCCGATATTAATGTCGAAATCCATTTGTTTATGTGTCTCTTATACGAACTGTGGTGCTCTTGACACCGATTAAGTCCACGTTCAGTCTTCAGTGAGACAGAAGCTGAGAAGGGTTTAAAAGTATGCACTATAAAATGACGAAGATGAGTGTTGAATTGACTGCTTTTGGGGTCACTAAGCTGATTGTGACAGTCTCAATGATAGCTAAAATCATGTAGGTCATATGTGTAGTGCGACGGGCAAATACGTATAATTATTACTCTTTTTTGAAAGAATCAAACACTTCCCAGTCAATTCTAGCTTCCACAATGACAGACTTTTCCTCGAAAATTCAATAATCTAAAATTTGAAATCAGATACATCTAAATAACTCTACAATTGTATAATAGGTCGTAAAATCAACATCTCAAAAATAATTACATAAGCATTCACTTCTCCCTTATCTAACTGGTAATACAAATACTAAAGGCAAACATTCTAAATCTACCCAGGCAACGCCGGGTACTACAGCTAGTAAAACAACAAAACTGCAAACAATTATTTTAAAAAGGGATGAAATGTCAAAATAGTAAGATTACGTGCATAGTTGTCTTTAAATCTAGAAGACTTTTTCACAAAATGAAGAAGCGAGTCCCTCAGGCTGAGCGCGACTGGAAATGTTCCTTCAGGTAGGGCGACCAGTGCAGGGTTAACAGAGAGGAGTGGAGGTGAGGAATTGCTGCTAACCAATCATCGGATTGAGAATTGAGAAGAAGAAAAGGCACGCAGTAAAAGATATACTGGAAAACGTGTTACTAACCTGTATCTGTCTCTTGATATTGTACCACTTATTTTAAGGAGAGTCAGAACTGTAACCAGAGCTATTACCTGCCAACGGATATGTAAGTAACTAGGCTCAAAAATTGCTGATGGCAAAACTCTCAGTTTTGAAATCTCTAACCAATTGAGCAATGTTACCCGCATCGTCAAAATAAGTGCAACAGTGACTTGTCTTCATGGAAACAAAGGTGCTCAGGTGGACATCCTACCTCGCACTTCATGATAGTGATGGTGGTGATTGCTGTTTTAAGAGAAAATAAAAAAGGGCAAACTTCGTGTATAGAACACTAATCCAGTCAAAGAAAAACCACATCTTGAAAAACCTGACGTCTATTAAGTTCCATGTGGTTGTGGTTGCTCATGTATTGGTATACCAAAAGGGCTTGTTAACACCAGGGTGAAAGAACATTTCAGGTCATTCAAGAATGTCACCCTTACATCCACTACGAAAAATGCTGTAAGTCAGTCTGCCATAGAAGAACATTTCTACAATACAGACCATGAAATCCTCCTTAACCATACGAAAGTCATCGCACCTCTAAAAGACATCTATGCTCGACTTGTAAAGGAAGCCGTAGAGATAGAGGTGCGCCAAAATAACACCAACAGGGAAGACGGCTTCAAATTATCAAACGCATGAAGACCTGTACTACAGAAATACATGCATAACACCACTATTGCTCAGCGTGACGCGCTCAAGAAACTGTCGATAGAGGGCGGTGAATCAGCAACTTCCCTCCCAACCACTACAGCATAGCGCGACGATTCGTGAGTCCAGTTAGTAGGGGGCCGTGCAGAGTACTGTCATGACTTCCACGTTCTTTGATAATTTATTGCTCACTGTCGGAGGATGATGTTTACATGCCCTGATGAAAAACAATGTAATTCGCGGAAAGCTCGGCTTTGTTAAATAAATATATATAGTGGCTTTAATCAAGTTAGCATGTTTATTTCTGTATGTATCCACAGTATTCTTCTTCGTACTTCCTCGTTTGCCTTCAGTCTTGACTTCTGTCGTCAGCTGTATGTGCCAAGTATGCGGTAGGCCTATTACATTCTTGGCACTCCTGTGTAAATCAGCGATTATGCATCCCATACATCACTAGTGCATACAGGACACATATTCGTAGAAAATACGGGGCTGGAGGGCCACCTGGTGTAGGTGAGTTCACTGGTGATGAAAATCACGCTCTATTTAGAGGCTAGCTGTTATCAATGGACGTATAATTACTATTTTCACAAACTCTTTGAATAGGGCACCTTAGTAGACTAGCCCAGTGCTGCTGGGATCGCTTGTCTGAAATGCGGACAGCGTACGTACCAAGCGTACCTCACAATCAAGCAGTAGAGTTATTCTGCTCTACACCATACGCAAGTCTGGACCATATATAACATTTGAAAAATGTAAACCTAACACTGACGACAAAGTATTTACATTCAATCATTTTCATGAAAACACCTCGGGCATTCTCTACAGGGTATTTTATCCGCATGTCTGAAGCCCAGTTGTCCCAAAGCCATATTCCCAGGTATTTCAACTTGTTCAGTCTTTCTATTGGTGAACTACCTATCAAATGGTTCTAGAATACTCCAATCCCCTAGTCACGAATCACCTAAAATTGGTGAAAGAGCACTCTTATGTCACAATTCATTAAGTTTAATACATTCTTTATATTTTCCTCTTATAATTATTTCACTATTAATACACTAAATCTCATTTATTTTGTACTAGACGTTAACAATGTTCTTTACTACAGGACAACATGTATCTTCCCCTTCCTTAGCTTTTTTAGTACTTAATTTTGTGTCTCAAATCGTATGGACTATGCAACCATTACACCATGCCCTGTAGCTGAATTGAATGAGTTGATGACTGCGTGAATTTTTAATGGATTGTTTCATGATTGAATTGTAAAGGACTGCTTTGAGCATTCCATTGTGCATGAGTTCTGAACTTCCTTCATGAACAAGTGAATGGATGAATGACTAGAACCTTTAATTGTGGATGAAAGAAATACCAACGGCCAAAATGGATTAACACCTTCAACACTATGCCTGTACGGGATACGTTGTGGACGGCGCCCATATATCTTACGGGCGTGATTTTCACGCGTGTTTATACGTAGCTGCACGTATTCTATACCGTTACCATCTCTTGCTTCTAGGTAGTAGTTTATCTAGGTCCACTAGAATGTTGCAGTTATCCAAATCAAACGAAACCCCATGGCGCAACAGCCCAGAAAGTCCTTGGCCTACCAGCTCGAAGGCCTACAGATTATGAGGTGTCGTGTGGTCAACACGATGAATCCTCTCGGCCGATATTCTTCCCCTTCTAGACCGGATGTTGCAGTTATCGGGAATTCAAACCTATACAATAAAAATGATAGTTCCTCCCTCCACCGGAGCACTTGATTTGCCAGGTTCTGCGCTTGCTACTGTACAATCACGTCCTCAGTGACAGTGATATCTAGAATATTTCATCGGGAGAAGCGAGTTCAAATTAGATGGCAGTGATGAATACCAGACAACATGTCAAGTGATAGTTCGGACAAGATGTTTATGTGTTACGTCACTTTTGAGTGCGAGATTTTTGAGCTGTATTATTATACTCCGAACATCAATGATAGAAATACTTCACCTCTCCGGAAATTTGGGCTTATGTTATCATTTAGTCCAAAAGAAGGAGGCTGATTATTGACCTATACCACGAAAATAATGTACTGTAGATGGTGGTGCAAGGTTGGACTGTGCATAGCCCAATGTTTTCAGGGATACTATACCAAAACAAACAACTCCTAAATAGGTACATTGTGTAATTAAAACGTAATTGTGTTTATTTATGGCTGAGATATCCACATTTAATGATTCGGTTTTTGTTGCTTGAGCAGGCTTATTGGTAAAATTTCAGTGTAAAAGGTTTTCTCGTATATTTTTATGTTTTTCATAAGACTATTTATTTTAAATCCTGATTAACATGTCCGTTTTGTATGGTTGACACCTACCTATGATGCAAAAATCAGGTATGTATTATGTTTCTCTGTTGCAATAAAATTCAGGAAGAAACCCAGTTCACTGCGAGGGTGCATGAAAAAATATGGTAGTGATGAAAGCATAAATGAATGGACTTGAGTCCATTCCCTCTCTCCCAGTCACGGATAACCCCCAAGTGAGGTGAGAGTTTCATGAATGCATGACTGAATGAATGAATGAATGAATTAATTATTGAAGCAATTTTCTCATAACGGATGAATTAAGGACAGAATATAATTACACGAGAGTAAAACAATTTATATAAGACTACATTTGATATTATATTTAACCTGTAAAATCAATGAACAAGCGCACCTCGTTTCCTGACAATGTATTCAGTACACTCACTTTTATCCTGATGCTGCTGAGCTTAGAATCCATTGCACTCTCCAGTATAGGTGGATAAAATACTTGAAATTTTACATTAAAATATTCACTGCCCGATCTGAGCAACAATATAACAGAGGAGAACTTGAATGATGAGGCTTTGCTATGGGTTGCATACCCCTCAACTAGATGCAAGTCTTGTTAGTGAACCTGCTTTTAAAGTAGATTACTTGACTGCCATAGTTATGCGGCGTGTTGCATACCCCTCAATTACATGCAACTCTTCTTAGTGAATCTGGTTTTAAAGTTTAGTACTTTACTGACAAAGCTATGTGGTGGGTTGCATATTCTGCAACAAAATACAAGTTTGTTAGTGAATCTGATTTTAAAGTTGAGTACTTGACTGACCTAGCTATGCGGCAGTTTGCAGATCCCTCAGAGGGATACTTGTTACTGAATCCGATTTTAAAATTCCAATGACTATAGATTAAAGGCAAGTGTGCATAATAAGTTTGCAAGAATTGCTGATTTTGTAGTTTTTCTAAATTCATATCCTTCGGGTGGTTCTACATTTCTATAGCCTCTCGGGTTTTTGTTTCAAGATTCCGGAGAACAGCTGCTAAAATCTTCATTCTGTCAAATGAAATTTCATTGTTTGTTTCTCAGAAATGCTTAGCTAGAACTAAAATGTCCGTGACTTCGTTCTTGATGTAAGAGATATTTTCCTTAAATCCGATAAAAATCAGACAATTCCTCTATCCTTGTCGTTCTTCCTTGTTATTAGAAATGGTCAATGCCCCCCTTTAAGAAATGAAAAGAAAAGAAAGGTTCTATTTGCATAACATGACGAAAAATTATCAACGTTTACAACTAATGCTGGAGCATTTCCTGAGCGTAATGCCCGTATATAATATTGTCTTCTTTATCATTTTTTATAAATCTATCAAATACTTTTCGATATTTATTTTAGTATTAGGGATTAGGGATTAGAAATTAGAAATTAATATATTATTCCATTAATAACCATTAGAAATATTCACAGTTCTAGCCGTTAAGGCAAGTAACTCAATGTTGAAAATATCCTACGTATATGAGATAAAAATTTTAGGTAAATATAATAAAATATGAGGATAAATGCCAGCCCTGCGGTGTAGGGGTAGCATGCCTGTCTCTTACCCGGAGGCGCAGAATCGATTACCGGCCAGGTCAGGGATTTTTACCTGGATCTGAGGGCTGGTTCTAAGTCTACTCAGCCTACGTGATTACAACTGAGGAGTAATCTGACAGTGAGATGGCGGCCCTGATCTAGAAAGGCAAGAGTAACAGCCTAGAGGATTCGTCGTGCTGACCACTCGACATCTCATAATCTGCAGGCCTTCGGGCGGAGCAGTGGTCGCTTGGTAAGCCGATTAGATGATCAATTTACCTTTTTCTACCACTACTAGCGCTAATGTGAGTCAATGCATTCCTCCACTTATGCACCACCACGAGTGCTAATGTGAGTCTATGCAGAGTTTCATGTAAGCCTTTGTAACTACAATCAGTGTGGACGTTTTTTCAAAAATCAAAGAACACATGAAGTTACTGAAGAAAGGAACACATAGAGAAAGAATTATGTAAACAAGTTAATTTGGCCGGGATTTGAATGGATAGAAAATGAGTAAAGGAACAAGCGATTTTAAGCTGTTTTCCGGAGGAGATTTTCAATTTTTGTTTATTTTGAGGTGTATCAAAGGCTCAAAATTTGAGGGAATTGCTTAATCTTACGTTCTTTGCTGTACTGGGACTCCTACTTTGTCGGCTAAGAAATATTTGAACATTAAAAACGTATCAACAGAAAGCTCGTAGGCGTGTTTTGTACTGCAAATTTTAGCTTCCCATGTATTATTATCAATCATTTTCATATTTACATCCTCAAACTTAAATGCAGTGCTTATTGTAGGCTACCCTTTTTTTTTCCTCGTTATTAAAATGGGCTCTTTTTCCCCTTCATTTTTGATTTCTCGGAAAAATGTATGATTTGATTAAAGTGGTTAATAACATGGCCGATAAATGTCCCACGGGTAATTTTAATCTAATTAATTAGAAATTTATAATTAAAAACTTTCTCCGAAAGTAAACTGCTCTTCATATTGATCGTAGAAGTCTACTGCGTCTCAAAGCAGTAAAAATGAGCTGACATCCTCGAAATGTGAGCAGTTAAGCAGCGAGGGTAAGACATGAATGTGGTGACAGCTGGTACTATCTTGTGCGGTGAGCTACGGCTCTGCTAATGGAGGTGCTTAGTACTGCACCACCTGTGGTATTTACAGAGGATATCGCTCTTTCTTGCTCCCTGTTATTGTCTGTCTGCTCATTCCTCTGTGTTTCAACGTGCTGAGCTCTGTCGCGTAGACAAGTTTGTTACCAGGTAATGTGACCTCGGAACAGGAAAGATTATGCTTTCAACAAACGTTACCATTCCTCAAAATAAGAATGATGGATGTGGTGATTATTTTTTAAGAGGAAGTACAACTGAGAATCCATACACTAATAAAACTAACACTGTCCTATAAAGTTCCTACTTCTGGTTTAAAATTTATAATTCTAAATTAATTTAAATTCCTAAATTCAAATCTAAAATCAGAATTGCGCTATCAGGGAGAGTTTTCTAGTACTCTGAACATATATATCACATGTGGAATCACTGTTTGCGGCACATGCGCTACTACTTTTATAATAAATATTAAATAGTTGGAAACATTAACTTCACTATTTCTGGTTCTTTTTCTGCCATTGATGTTACTGTTCAGAGAGTGTGGCATGATAACCTCACAATCATAGTGAGAATGCAACGGTTTCTATCAATTTCAAATGTACTTATTTGACTTCTTCAGATATACCAAGTCAGTACTTATGTAAATATCCTCCTTTTGTTAATTTCTATTCGATATATCTGTATGTCTGACTTAGAAAATGGCGCCGCGGTATGTTTCAAGAAAGTAACACACAAACACAAAGGAGACCTTAAACATAAAGAGTTTGTGAAACTAATTATCGAAGTCTAGCCGATGTACCCGTGCTTCACTACGGGATTTTAGGAGAGACTGTCTTAGTGGTTTTCCTGACTGAAGTCAACACAGATCATTACACAAACGTCAGTAGGGATGTAGCAATTAAACGCACATTTTCTCACTTTCAACGAACAGTATTACGGTGCCGATCTAACAGTCCAAAGTTCCAGAGCTGGAATGATCGGGCCACAGATTACGTTGAACACTCATATGCCATTATTCAATTAAATATGCACAATGCTTATTCCAGTCAGTGTCTCAGAGTAGAGATGAAGCAGCTCGAAAGCTATGATGAACCAGTGTGTTACGTACCAGCAGTAATAGAAAATTTAGGAACTAGAGGAATAGCATACTAAATAAGAAAGTTATCTGACTAACCAGCTACTTCCCGCCAATATTCAGGCAGGCTGTTACACTCGATACCACCGGGCGAGTTGGGCGTGAGGTTAGGGGAGCGCAGCTGTGAGCTTGCATCCGGGAGATAGTGGATTCTAACCCAAGTGATGGCAGCGCTGAAGATGGCATTCCGAGGTTTCCAGTTTTTACACCAGATGAATGCTTGGGCTGTACCTTAATTAAGGCCAAGGCCGCTTCCTTCACACTCCTAGCCATTGCCTATCCCCTCGTCGCTATAAGACCTATCTGTGTCGGTGCAACGTAAAGCAAATTTAGAGAAAACTCGTTACGCAGTAGTAATCCAATCTGTTCCGGGGTTTTGTGGATCGTAGAGGTGAAAGAAAGTGCCGGGGTGAATGGGTCTAACTACAATGTCAAGAATATAATTTAAAAATTAAACTGAAGCTTATATTTTCAAAAATTTCAAACTTAACATTTTTACAGGTGCAAATAGCAATCATTAAACAAGTCTAGCAAAGACAAGATTAGTGGTTTCAACAGATAGTGGGCTTCAAGCCCTCGCTTTACTCTTCCTAATCTCCTAGCTCAAATTTACAAAAGAGCAGAAATTTATACAAGGGCAGAAATCCCCTAATTCAAAGAGCACTTGATCCTAAAATTACAACATCTAGCCTTCAAGAGGCATACAGTAATCTTACTTTGAAAAAGAGCTAACAGGCTCTCAGTTTTCCAAGCCTACTCAAGGCAACATTGCATGAAAATCTAATAATCTCTGGCCTTACAAGGCACTATTTACAAATAGAAATCTCATTACACAGAGGTATCTAGTACCCAACCTACAGGGCCTTAGTGAAAAAGAACAGGTTAAAAAACGGCCCGATACAATTTGAATGGAGTCGAAGACTGAGCTCCAAATGAAACTTTAAAACCTATAATGCGCTTGGCCGAAGAAACAGGGGCTATTCCCAAAGTACTGAGTTTGCTCGCATGGAAATAACTTTATTACATTGCAGAAACGAAAGATTACAAAACGTGGCACCTCAGACCAAAAGGAAGGGGAGCCCGAGAGGGTACTTCACTCTGTATCCACGATTTACAGTTAAAAGTTTTATGAAGTTTTTACATTAGCCGGCAGAGAGTTTACATTTTTAGATAAGTACGTAACATAGTTAATGATTCGGTCCTTTCCCTCGGGTTAAACTGCGGAGCTAGCAAGAAATAAAGATGTTATATGGCCATTACCTTGTAGAAGTTCTAGCAGCTGACGAAGAGGCATCCCGCCTCCTGATTGACATACACACACGGTAATATGACGACCAATTAGCCAAGAGACGTGAAAATCCGCAGTTTATTAACCTTCGGGGAAAGTTCGAGACCATTCAAGATTAAACTAGCCACACCCTCTCACTTTTATTGGACACTTGAAAAGTTACACTCTAAATCGAAGAAGAAGAAGAAGAAGAAGACAGTGATTGGTAGAAAATTAATTACAGAAATTAGGGATTGGCTAGATTCAAAACTGGCGGAAATAACAGGGAAATATAGCCAACCCAAAAATAAGTGAGCATCAATCAGTAAAAAAAATTATGAATACAAAACTTCTTTGAATTATAAGTTCTTATATCACCTACCAGTGTGCACGATCATAGTTTTTTGGTAGTGTTATCTATGAGAGAATGTCCAAACTTCTTGACGAATGGAAAACAAAACCAGTAGAAATTCACGCAGTTCAGGAAACTTCACAATAACAATATTAGGGTAAACTTGGCAAATATGGGCACTAAGGTAATACGGGCATATTTAAGAAATTGGTTATATTTTACGCAATGGTAGTGAGTAGTAGCTTGCTCTCTGCTAGGTTGGTGATCCTGAAGTGTCATTGCTGCTCAGTGTGTTAAAGATTGTTTTCTATTGTGTTAAAATAAGCTGAAAAGAACATATTTTGAGGTAAATATTCTATACCAGTCTACTCTTACAAAATTGAGCTGTTATAATAACTCAGTCAAATAATTTAAGGCACTAGGCCTACGCGCAAAATACATTTATTTTTAAAGAAATGTTATTACTGGCTGCTTTCAAGGTTAGTGTAGCATATCTTGTAGTGAGTGGACAGGCGCTTGGGAGTTAGTTCTTTCGCAGTAATGCCAACTTCTGAAAAGTATCACTAGGGCAAAAATGGGCAGTGACATTGTAGATAATATGGGCGTCATCAAATTTCATTGAATTTACGTGACGCGCTCTGAGTGAGACTTATTATTCTTTATTTTTAAAGCAATCTTTACGATTAATATACCCTACAGCATGAAGCTGGTCCACAAAAACTACATATGTTTCCGGATGATGATGCAAATTAGGAATGAACGAGGGATATCCGCCAGAAATGGGATAAAGAGGATATTTCGCGTGCTGTAATAGATGCAAGAAATGGCGATTGTAACCAGTTACAACCATCTAGAACTTATAATGTGCCTAGACAAACTTTGCAGCGGTATTTGTCGAAAGATAAGCGGACCATGTCCGTTCAGGGACCATCCTAACTTCCTTCATCTGCCCCTATCTCCTCGCCAGTGAGAGTAGTACCTAGCCCTTTTTAAGGAAATTAGTCGAGTTCCAGAACTGAAGATGACGACTAGCAACTGGGGAAGGCGTATGTGTTCTGCAAGAGAACTTACAAGTGAAGAAGTCTGGCTTCAGCGCAGGCCTATCGCGGGAGCCAGTAAAGGAGGTATAGCGGCAAAGCGTAAAGCCATAAGGAGCAACACAGTTCCCTGTATTTGTCCTGTACGCAAGGGGAATTATTATGATGAAAATGAAGAGCAGAAGTGGGCTAAATGTCGTGGTTTCTGTGCTAAGTTGTTCCATGAGGATTGCGAAGAGATGGAATGTGATTCTTTCTATTGTGACGAGTGTAGTTAATAAACCTTTGTCAGTATTTATGACTCAGATTAATAGCCTACTTTTTCTCTTTATATTACACAAACTTTGGGCCAGTTTTATGTTATTTACATTTCCTAGTACAGTACAAGTGGTTCCTAGATGATAATTTAATAATCGTATTTCCTTGGTACCGGTAGCATTTGTTTATGATCCATGCTTAATTATAATATATATTTACCCCTTTTTCATATATGTTTGTTAAATAGAACCACCTTCTTATAATACAAAATTAATGTAATCATGTCTGTTACTCTAATTATCATTTATAACTTATGCCCATAATCCCAAAAAATATGCCCATATTACCTTAAGAGTTTGGGAAATATGGGCAGTTGCAGGGTTTGCTGCGAAGCTGCACAGTACGTAAACCACAATGGATTGGAGGCTGGTTCAAGCTTTAAAAGAATGGAAATTGGTTGTAAGTTTTCAAGGATTTTTTACCAGGAAAATGGAAGTTGTTTTAGTGCTCCTTTTTAAGATACGTCGTGTGGTGCCCATATTTGCCAAGTTTACCCTATATCAGATTTTAGTGGTAACATCTTCAGAGTAAAGGTCTAACTTGTAGTATTATTGGTTTCACATTTGATAGATAGAAGAGTTCTTTTAGGCGATCATTTTGAACGCGCGGCGTAGAGGTGTACCTCCTAGTACACTATATATCGGAGATGAGTGGCAACGGAAGACACAAAGCACATCACAATAAGCAATGGTCAATGTAATGTTATTGCTGATCAATTTTATGAGCTTTCTATGTTGTAGGCCTTCACATATAGTTTTCTTTAAATTATGTGATACTAGAGCGGCTTACACAATTATTTATATCGTAGACTGTAGTTCCTTATTCTCCGACTTTACAGACATACTTTCATTAAATTCAATTTACTCATGTTCTCGTGACTCAGCGTTGATATGGACTTAGTAACAAAATTCCAAAATCATGAATATCTCTGTGATCATAGTCGGTACGCCGACAATGTACAATAAATAAATGATCGGAAATTTACTACTATATAACTTTTGTTATATGGTATTTATCGATTCGACCACTAGTAACATTAATATTTAAGTTTAAGGCCTTCCCGTAAACTACCATTTCACTCAGAGTGAATAAAATTATTTAAGGCCTAGATTGTAGTGACTTATTCCACGACGTTGCATATCGCTTTCCATTAAATTCTCTTCAGCTGTTTTCTCGTGATACGTGTACATACATATACAGATCGACAGACAGTCAAAAAATAGGGGAAAATAATAAGTACATTTCCTTGTTGCTGTGGACACGACTGATTCAGAAATACCTCCCTTTTTAAATTTTGAGCAATTTTATATAGATAGATGATTGTAAATATTTTGGATGCAATATGTAATTGAAGATAAGTT